>NC_091229.1:15616189-15623689 GCF_040958095.1 Procambarus clarkii
CTATGGCCACACTGGTCGCCCTCCACTATGGCCACACTGGTCGCCCTCCACTATGGCCACACTGGTCGCCCGCCACTATGGCCACACTGGTCGTCCTACACTATGGCTACCCTGGTCGTCCTCCACTATGGCCACAATGGTCGCCCTCCACTATGGCCACACTGGTCGTCCTCCACTATGGCCACACTGGTCGTCCTCCACTATGGCCACACTGGTCGTCCTCCACTATGGCCACACTGGTCGCCCTCCACTATGGCCACACTGGTCGCCCTCCACTATGGCCACACTGGTCGCCCGCCACTATGGCCACACTGGTCGTCCTACACTATGGCTACACTGGTCGTCCTCCACTATGGCCACAATGGTCGCCCGCCACTATGGCCACACTGGTCGTCCTACACTATGGCTACACTGGTCGTCCTCCACTATGGCCACACTGGTCGTCCTCCACTATGGCCACACTGGTCGTCCTCCACTATGGCCACACTGGTCGTCCTCCACTATGGCCACACTGGTCGTCCTCCACTATGGCCACACTGGTCGTCCTCCACTATGGCCACACTGGTCGTCCTCACAGTGTAACTGTACCTCAAGCGTAACCTCACAAAGCCCAGTTTACTCTCCAGCGACCACCTGATGAGCTCTGGGAGGCCGCATCACACAATAAACATTTTTATGCAAATGAACATCAGAATCTCTCTACTCGCGAAAGGTATATGCACTCCCCAGGCCTCTTGCATCCCAGTGAGCCCGCTCTTATTTGGGTCCTCAGAGGAGCGTAAGATAGGCTTAACGGGCCATTCCCTTCGTTAGTCATAATAAAATCTTAACCATTTTCCAGTCGTTCCCAAGCGATTAACCTTCAATTATATCAAGTTATTTAATATTTTTATTTTTTTCTTGTGCCGAGAGATCGTTTCTGGCGTTTCGTGTCTCCTTACGCTTCGTCAACGCAAGGCGAAGGTTTATCAGGCAGGGATCTGCGGTGATGTATTAGGCTTGTAGGCGCTCCGCGGCCATATTTGGCGGGAACCTGACTGCTCGCTTAAATTCCGTTCCAACTCTCTCAAAACAACTTCTTGCCTACATACCTTATCCTTCCTCTCTTTCATCTTCTATCTATATATTTTCCTCTTATCTCTCTCTCCCCCTTATCAGCTTCACGATGCCAGTATGCTTACTGGAGCCCAAAAAAGGAATAGACTACGACACACCGCCTTGCGTCTCCCATGTAACAACATTTAGGCTATTCAGATTTATTAATCAATATTCCTGATGATCATCTGTATGACAAACAGTGTGCACAGACTCCTCCATGGTACGTCTTTGCATAAGGCTTTGGCACGGGCCAGACTGTCGAGCAGCACTTATTTCAGAGAGTTTGGCAAGGATATGGAGCGTCACCTTCTGGACCTCGACTTTCCAATTGTCGGTCGTCTAAAGCAATGACTACGGATCGATGTCTTTGTTTCCTTTCATATCTGGGATTTAAAACAATGGATGGAAGTCCCCCGTGTTGTGTACCCCTGATAGTGCCTTCCTCCCGGTGGCTGGCTTGGCCCTGTGGCCCACCCCAGTGTTCCCTCACACACTGTGGCCCACCCCAGTGTTCCCTCACACACTGTGGCCCACCACAGTGTTCCCTCACACACTGTGGCCCACCCCAGTGTTCCCTCACACCCCTGTGGCCCACCCCAGTGTTCCCTCACACACTGTGGCCCACCCTAGTGTTCCCTCACACACTGTGGCCCACCCCAGTGGTAACCTACCATGGATGTCCTCTCGTGACGCTTCTGATTAACCTAAACGTTTTGGCACAGTTGGGTCACAGCTGAAAGGTCCCGGGTTCAATTCCCGCTGCCGGACAGGCGTTTGGGCATCGTTTCCCTGTATCTGATACCTCTGTTTACCTAGCTATAAATAGGGACCCGTGAGTTAGGAAACTATTGTGGGTTTCATTGCTGGGAAGGTCAGTCGTGGGCCTAGGGGTGACCTCAATAGGCCTGACAGGTTTGCCGTTCACGACTCTGGGAAATTAACAGGTCGGCTCATGTCCAGTCTATTTTCCCGCCTTTCTTCCCGTGTGGTAACGTTTAGGTCTCTCTCGGCGTCTCCTGCTAGCTCAGTCCTCTCAGTTCTGGGGATAAATCTTCCCATTTTCTTAATCTTCGTTTTGTGCCTTTTAAGATGTGGTCTCTTGGCGCTTTCTGCTGATAGTTCCCTTCCCTTCCACACTAGTGCTGCATACTTTGACACTGGTCTGACGTATGTTGCATCCAGCGCTTTGAACGCAGCGTTATTCAGGTCCTTGAAGTCTTTCCTGGTGTTGGTCAGCTGCTACGGTGATGCTACTGACGTCTGTCTCCAGGGAGGTTATATGATGTGTCTACTACAACTACTCTCACTGGTAGATGTCTTCATGGCGGTACGTTAGTCTACTCTGGTCGCATTACTCCTGCCCCCCCCCCCGCCTCCCCCCCCCCCCCGCCCCCCCGCCCCCCCCGCCCCCCCGCCCCCTAACTACGAAAGAAAACTTTCCCAAAACAAAGATGAAAAGTTGTTCTGTCTTCAAACTATGTTTATGTCTATGGGGGAGCTGGTGGCTGAGCGAACAGAACACTGGGCGCGTGATCCTGGGTTCAATCCCGGGCGCCGGCGAGAAACAATGGGCAGAGTTTCTTTCACCCTGATGCTCTTGTTACCTAGCAGTAAATAGGTACCTGGGAGTTATATAGTCAGCTGTCACGGGCTGCTTCCTGGGGTTGGAGGCCTTGTCGAGGACCGGGCCGCAGGGACACTAAGCCCTGAAATTATCTCAAGATAACCTCAAGAAGATGTCTATGTCTACTCGAGACTACTACCCTTAAGAGATGAGACTAACCAAGTTATAATGGATGATAAAAGGGCAGCCTGATAACACCCTGAATATTTGATAACACCCTGAATATTTGATAACACCCTGAATATTTGATAACACCCTGAATGAATACTTTACATCAGTGTTCACACTAGGAAGATTAGATGACATACCATCGTCGACATTAATGTTTGAAGGTGAGGATAATGAGTTAAGGGATATACCTGTAACGTGCGGCACAGTCAGGAAGACCACTGACAAAATGACAAACTCAAAAGCCCCAGGTGTGGATGGAATTCAATTTAAATTTACATAGGAACTGACAGATATACTTTGTATACCACTGAAACTCCTTTTCAGAAAATCTCTGAACCAAGGAGTCTTTCCCCTTGATTGGAAATATGCAAATATCACGTCAATTTATACAAAAAAGACAGAAAGAGCTCGAAAACTACTGGTTGATCAGCTTGTCATCACACATCTTCAAGGTCACGGAGAGAATCCTCAGAGAGGAATCATTCACCAGCTTTCAGTGAACAATCATGTACAATCGACACAACATGGGTTTGTTAAAAATAGATCCTGCCTTACACACCTGCTCACATCTCTGGACACGGTCACCAGCTACTCAGACAATGGCCTTCCTGTGGATTTTGCTAACGCCTCTGCCAAGATAACACATGAAAGATTGGTAAGGAAATTATAGGGCGTGGAATAAATGGGAGAATACTAGAATGAATAAAACAATGGTTGAAACAAAGAAAAGAGTCGTGCTAAACGGGAATGAATCTGATTTGTGAAATGTTATAAGTGGGGTGCCACAGGGGTCCATTTTGGGACCAACCCTTTTTGTCATATACATCAGTGACATGGATGAGAATATTACAAACTACATCATCAAATTTAAAGATTTAATGGCATTTATGGTAAAGATTTATGGTAAAGTGGGAAGTGAAAATGATATTGAAGCCTTACAAAGAGATCTACAGGAACTCCACAAATGGTCAGACGACTGACAAATGCTTTTTAATATCGACAAATGCAAGACGTTGCATGTGGGGCATAACAATCCACGTCACAACTACCAAATTAGCAGCATTTCCTTGCAGCAGATTGATGAAGAAAAGGATCTTGGAGTCAGAATCCATCATTCACAAACTTGCACATGTGGGAGCAGCAGTAAAAAAGCTAACCAAACCCTGGTAATAATCAAACGTACCTTTGACTTTAACTAAAGGAAGGTAGTTATTCAACTGTGTGAATCACTGGTGAATCCCCACTTGGATTACTATATCCAAGCATGGCGACCTCATCTTCAGAAAGACATAGATAGCTTCGTTGGAGAAGGTGCAACACCGGGCAACAAAAATAATTCCAGAACTAAGTCAACTCTCGTATCAGGAACGGTTGAGGGCCACAGGGCTAACAACACTGTAAACCAGGCATAACACGGCGGATCTCACTGAAACCTTTAAAATACTGAACAATTTAACAATTTAGAGGATGATGATGATCCGGATATTTTCTTCAAAAGGTCAGATGTAGCACAAACAAGGAGCAACGGGTTCAAGCTCAACAAGCCACAATGTGGGACTGAGAACAGGAGATGCTATTCACCCACAGGGTTATAAACCCATGGAACCGCCTACCCGCCGAAGCTGTATATGTCAAAACTCTTGAATTTCAAAATCTAACTGGAAAAGATTATCAGAGCAAATGGAGGGACTTTCGACAAGCCGCCGACTTCCTGTCCTCGTCAAGGCCACTAAAGTGTTAGTGGCCCTCAGGTAAATTTATCTGGAGTTTGTGTACCGGTCCTGTACCCACCTGTCGCACCCTGCCTGTACCTTACCACCCCTGTACCCACCTGTCGCACCCTGCCTGTATCTTACCACTGCTGTACCCACCCTGCCTGTACCTTACCACCCCTGTACCCACCTGTCGCACCCTGCCTGTACCTTACCACCACTGTACCCACCTGTCGCACCCTGCCTGTACCTTGCCACCCCTGTACCCACCTGTCGCACCCTGCCTGTACCTTACCACTGCTGTACCCACATATCGCACCCTGCCTGTACCTTACCACTCCTGTACCCACCTGTCGCACCCTGCCTGTACCTTACCACTGCTGTACCCACCTGTCGCACCCTGCCTGTACCTTACCACTGCTGTACCCACCTGTCGCACCCTGCCTGTACCTTACACTCCTGTACCCACCTGTCGCACCCTGCCTGTACCTTACCACTGCTGTACCCACCTGTCGCACCCTGCCTGTACCTTACCACTGCTGTACCCACCTGTCGCACCCTGCCTGTACCTTACCACTGCTGTACCCACCTGTCGCACCCTGCCTGTACCTTACACTCCTGTACCCACCTGTCGCACCCTGCCTGTACCTTACCACTGCTGTACCCACCTGTCGCACCTGCCTGTACCTTACCACTCCTGTACCCACCTGTCGCACCCTGCCTGTACCTTACCACCACTGTACCCACCTGTCGCACCTGCCTGTACCTTACCACCCCTGTACCCACTTGTCGCACCCTGCCTGTACCTTACCACTGCTGTACCCACCTGTCGCACCCTGCCTGTACCTTACCACTGCTGTACCCACCTGTCGCACCCTGCCTGTACCTTACCACTGCTGTACCCACCTGTCGCACCCTGCCTGTACCTTACCACTGCTGTACCCACCTGTCGCACCCTGCCTGTACCTTACACTCCTGTACCCACCTGTCGCACCCTGCCTGTACCTTACCACTGCTATACCCACCTGTCGCACCCTGCCTGTACCTTACCACTGCTGTACCCACCTGTCACACCCTGCCTGTACCTTACCACTGCTGTACCCACATGTTGCACCCTGCCTGTACCTTACCACTGCTGTACCCACCTGTCGCACCCTGCCTGTATCTCTTCCTTCGTGGTACTTCCTGCATGGGAGCTTCCATCTTTGCAATACGTGCAGTTATCATAATGGCTTTCCCACTTGCGTCTAGAAGTGTCCCACAATACACCATAGACCAACAATACCCACAATGCACCATAGTAAACAAACGATGACGTCACGGCTCAACTCCCCTTGCCATTGGTCCGCTTCCCGAGGACCAAGTCGCTGATTCCCCGGGAAGCCAGCCAATGATAGGCGAGCTTAGCCATGATGTCATCTTTTGTTTACTACGATTCATCGAGGGAGTCTAATCAAACCCGCCTGTTTAATTCATGTTTATCCGAACATATCAGACCGCCTGATTATCCGAACATAATTCAGTTATCCTCCTACAGCACCTTCTCCATCACTGGGCCTCATTACCGTGTCTGATACGAGGCAGCGATAAGCACGCTTCGGTAGAGGCAATTGTTTGTGTATTTTTCCACCAGTGTTAGAGGGCGGGAGAACGATGGATCAGGTGGGGGGGTGATGGATTAGGCTAGAAGGGGGGAGGGATAATGGATAGAACAAGTAAGTGGGTGATGGATGGGGCTTGGGGGTGATGGATAGAGTAAGAGAGAATGGAAAAAAACTTAGTGTTAGGGTTAAGGTCTGTCAACCTCTATAGGGCTATTAAGGCCTGTCAACCTCTATAGGGTTATTAAGGCCCATCAACTTCTATAGGGTTATTAAGGCCCGTCAACCTCTATAGGGTTATTAAGGCCCATCAACTTCTATAGGGTTATTAAGGCCCGTCAACTTCTATAGGGTTATTAAGGCCTGTCAACCTCTATAGGGTTATTAAGGCCTGTCAACCTCTATAGGGTTATTAAGGCCTGTCAACCTCTATAGGGTTATTAAGGCCTGTCAACCTCTATAGGGTTATTAAGGCCTGTCAACCTCTATAGGGTTATTAAGGCCTGTCAACCTCTATAGGGTTATTAAGGCCTGTCAACCTCTATAGGGTTATTAAGGCCTGTCAACCTCTATAGGGTTATTAAGGCCTGTCAACCTCTATAGGGTTATTAAGGCCTGTCAACCTCTATAGGGTTATTAAGGCCTGTCAACCTCTATAGGGTTATTAAGGCCTGTCAACCTCTATAGGGTTATTAAGGCCTGTCAACCTCTATAGGGTTATTAAGGCCTGTCAACCTCTATAGGGCTATTAAGGCCACCACAATAGGTTTATTGATCAGCTGATAGGTGTATTGTAGTGCTGAAGTCTATCCAAGACTAAACTTTCAGTGTATACCATACAGAAAGGCAAGATATATTCCTCTCAGTATACCTACAACGTAAACCTCAGTATACTTCTCAGAATATATATCAATGCGACTTATATAACTACAACAGCGGAGGCGCTTGTTAATGCTGCCAGTTTACTTTACAAAGTTGTACAGTTGCACTTTACAAAGCTGTCAAAAATAATTAAGCAATTGCTATTGCCACGTGACAGGGAGCCGGTGGCTGAGCGGACAGAACACTGGACGCGTGATCCTGTGGTCCCGAGTTCGATCCCGGACGCCAGCGAGAAACGATGGGCAGAGTTTCTTTCACCCTATGCCCCCTGTTACCCGTTGTCACGTGACAACGGGTATCATTTTAACAACCCGTTCTCGCAATTTCGTATAATCAATATTGACTTATTAAATACGTGCATATGTGACATACTAAACATACTAGTTTACCTTGAAAAGCTTCATAGAAAACA
>NC_091229.1:15626189-15716435 GCF_040958095.1 Procambarus clarkii
TGGCAGGTGGCAATGCCTTGTCACATTTACAGAAAAAAAAGAGACTGCTTGCCTGTTTGTCTGTGGTAAAGTAATGGGAAGACACACAAAACACAAAATATAAACAATGAAATTTTAATTACTTTAGAAAACAAGATATGAACAAAGACAATCCCTTGGCTTACGTAAAATTCAAAACAAGTCAACAAACAAAACAACATGAATAATTAATAGATATGAAATTTTACTCTAAAACAAAATAAAGTGCAAGACAATAATAATGATAATCAGGTGCTGAGAATACTGGCTAGAGCTGCCACCTCCCTTAGTACACGACAGCCAGGGCTTAGTCTACCAGAGAGAGATGTCAACTTCTAAGAGCACAGAGATATTCTGAGGAATACGGCGTGAGCTGGCCCAGACGTCGACTCAGGTAGGGGGCGTGAGTGCAGGTGCAGGTGCGGTCGGCGATACACCAGCCAATCAGGAGCAGGCAGGCGGAGAATGGGTAGTTTGCTCGTTGATGGCGGGCGGGGAGCCGGCGTGTCAGGTGGTGCAAGGTACGCTTTGCTTCCTGGGCAAAACGTTTGGCGATACTGGTGGACGTATCTTCAATATAGTATCTTGTACTTGTAGAATGACGTGAATGATATAGGGAAGAGCAGGCTCAATCTCTCTTGAAAGAGATTATCGTCACAAGATTAGGTAAGATTAATAATTCTAACACGAATCTTCTCAATATTTCTTATGTTTTTCTTCACTCTCGGTGGTAATAAAAATAACAATTTTCCGAAATTCAATTTTTAATTGTCTGACGCCTGAACGCGTTTCGTAATTCGTATTACATTTTCAAAGACTTAATTTACACACAAATTCTTCGTACTTATACTCTATTGGATGAGGTGATATGGTACAAAAGTTTTGGATGAGGTGACAAACACAAGACAGTACACGAAACAATGGGTATAAATTGGATAAGTAAACTTATGAATGGAAGTAACTGCAGAAGGCCTATTGGCCCATACTTCCTCTTGCTGCTTCCATATTGGTTCGGGGTCTTGAAGTAGGTAGAATATAGTTGTACATTAATTGGCTGTTGATTGCTGGTGTTGACTTTTTGATGTGTAGTGCCTCGCTGATGTCAAGCCGCCTGCTATCGCTATACCTATCGATGATTTCTGTGTTGTTTGTTAAGATTTCTCTGGTAATGGTCTGGTTGTGAGAAGAGATTATGTGTTCCTTGATGGCTCCCTGTTGCTTATGCAGTGTTAGTCGCCTAGAAAGAGACGTTGTTGTCTTGCCTATATACTGAGTTCTTTGGGGCTTACAGTCCCCAAGTGGGCATTTAAAAGCATAGACGACGTGGGTCTCCTTCAAAGCGTTCTGCTT
Source organism: Procambarus clarkii (assembly GCF_040958095.1). Classification (NCBI taxonomy): domain Eukaryota; kingdom Metazoa; phylum Arthropoda; class Malacostraca; order Decapoda; family Cambaridae; genus Procambarus; species Procambarus clarkii. The sequence continues at coordinate 15,627,558 of NC_091229.1, forward strand.
GGTGTCTGGTGAGTTTTTCATGAGTAGATTGGCCGTTTTTTTGGTTTTATAATAAATTATCAATTGTATTTTCTGATTTTTGTCTGTAGGGATGACGTTCCTATCAACAATATCTTTCAGGACCCTTTCCTCCGATTTATGAGCCGTCGAAAAGAAGTTCCTGTAAAATAGTTTAATTGGGGGTACAAGTGTTGTGTTGGTTGACTCTTCAGAAGTTGCATGGCGTTTTACCTTTCTTTTTATGATGTCTTCAACGAAACCGTTAGAGAAGCCGTTGTTGACTAGGACTTGCCTTACCCTGCAGAGTTCTTCATCAACTTGCTTCCATCCTGAGCTGTGGCTGAGAGCACTGTCGACGTAAGCGTTGACAACACTCCTCTTGTACCTGTCTGGGCAGTCACTATTGGCATTGGGGCACATTCCTATGTTGGTTTCTTTGGTGTAGACTGCAGTATGGAAGCCTCTGTTCCTTTCCGTGACTGTTACATCCAGAAAGGGCAGCTTCCCATTGTTCTCCATCTCGTACGTGAAGCTCAACACAGAATTTTGCTCAAATGCCTCCTTCAGCTGCTGCAGATATTTGGCATCAGGTACCTGTGTAAAAATGTCAACATACCTGCATACTGAGGAAACTACTCCAAGCCTGCACTAAAGAGGCACCCTTCGTGAGCCCAGATGGGCACATGTATAAGCAAGTAGATGGGGTCGCCATGGGTTCTCCCCTAGGTGTCCTGTTTGCAAACTTCTACATGGGTACCATCAAGCAGAGGGTCTTAGTTGACATGGACTTGAAACCTGCCATATACTGCAGGTATGTTGACGACATTTTTACACAGGTACCTGATGCCAGACATCTGCAGGAGCTGAAGGAGGCATTTGAGCAAAATTCTGTGTTGAGCTTCACGTACTTGATGGAGAACAATGGGAAGCTGCCCTTTCTGGATGTAACAGTCACAGAAAGGAGCGGAGGCTTCCATACTGCAGTCTACACTAAGGAAACCAACATAGGAATGTGCCTCAATGCCAATAGTGACTGCCCAGACAGGTACAAGAGTGTTGTCAACGCTTACGTCGACCGTGCTCTCAGCCACAGCTCAGGATGAAAGCAAGTCGATGAAGAACTCTGCAGGGTAAGGCAAGTCCTAGTCAACAACGGCTTCTCTAACGGTTTCGTTGAAGACATCATAAAAAGAAAGGTAAAACGCCATGCAACTTCTGAAGAGTCAACCAACACAACACTTGTACCCCCCAATTAAACTATTTTACAGGAACTTTTCGACGGCTCATAAATCGGAGGAAAGGGTCCTGAAAGATATTGTTGATAGGAACGTCATCCCTACAGACAAAAATCAGAAAATACAATTGATAATTTATTATAAAACCAAAAAAACGGCCAATCTACTCATGAAAAACTATGCCTTTAAATGCCCACTTGGGGACTGTAAGCCCCAAAGAACTCAGTATATAGGCAAGACAACAACATCTCTTTCTAGGCGACTAACAATGCATAAGCAACAGGGAGCCATCAAGGAACACATAATCTCTTCTCACAACCAGACCATCACCAGAGAAATCTTAACAAACAGCACAGAAATCATCGATAGGTATAGCGATAGCAGGCGGCTTGATATCAGCGAGGCACTACACATCAAAAAGTCAACACCAGCAATCAACAGCCAATTAATGTACAACTATATTCTACCCACTTCAAGACCCCGAACCAATATGGAAGCAGCAAGAGGAAGTATGGGCCAATAGGCCTTCTGCAGTTACTTCCATTCATAAGTTTACTTATCCAATTTATACCCATTGAAATTGAAATTGAAATAAGTTTATTGAGGTAAAATACACACAAAGGGATGAGGTAGCTCAAGCTATTCTCACCCCGTTCAGTACATCGTGTTAATATATACATAGACACACATCACAAATAAACACATTACCAAACATTCTGAGAGGTAAACATATACATTTCCTCCTTCACAAGTAGTATGGTATCAGACGTACACACAAATATTTTTATGAATTTATACCCATTGTTTTGTGTACTGTCTTGTGTTTGTCACCTCACCCAAAACTTTTGGGTGAGGTGACAATATCACCCAATATCACCTCATCCAATAAAGTATAAGTACGAAGAATTTGTGTGTAAATTAAGTCTTTGAAAATGTAATACGAATCATGAAACGCGTTCAGGCGTCAGACAATTAAAAAATAAATTTCGGAGAATTGTTATTTTTATTACCACCGACAGTGAAGAAAAACATAAGAATTATTGAGAAGATTCGTGTTAGAATTATTAATCTTACCTTTTCGGTCATATTCAACAACCAGCCCGTCCTCTAAAAATGGGGTGGTAAATGTAAGGAGACAAATAAGTGCAATTATGTACTATTCATTGCAGTTAGGAATTGTACTTATTTTCACTTAGTATTAAATCGTAGTCAAATATATTGTGAATATTTGAGTTTACCTGAAAAACTGAATAGAAAACCACGACCTCACCTAACCGTCTTAGTTTTTGAAGATAATAATTGTATTGCTTCTTAATTACAATTAGTACTTAACCTATAGCTATATTGATATTACAGTTTTATAAAACTAATAAAACAAAACTAAAATATATCAATAAATTGTATAGTAACTCAAGGTATTTTAAAATTTTGTATAAAATTAATATTGTTTAATAAACCTGAAAAAGAAATTCCTGATATTTAAAACTGGTGTATTGCTAATTGAAATTGAGGCACTACAGGCTCACCATAGCCCGTGTTACTTGGAACTTTTTGTTCCAGGTAGCAAATCTTTAACAACAGCTAATTGAAATTTGAATCTTCATCCTAAAGTTCTGAGTGACTTAACAGAAAACGAGAATTAAATCGGGGGAGGGGGTTGGGTAAATGTAACGGCCCCATAAGTGCAATTATGCACTGTTTATGACAGTAAGAAAATGCACTTATTACACTTAGTATTAAATCGTACTGTCAATTCGGAGGATGGGTTGCCAACAACATAGGTTTACAATCAAGGATAAGACTAAACTGGAAATGGTTCAAAGGTTTGCCACCAGACTAGTACCCGAGCTGAGAGGTATGAGCTACGAGGAGAGACTACGGGAATTAAACCCCACTTCCCTGGAAGACAAAAGAGTTAAGGGGGACCTAATCACCACATTCAAGATTCTCAAGGTAATTGATAGGGTAGATAAAGACAGGCTATTTAACACAAGGGGACACAGGTGGAAACTGAGTGCCCAAATGAGCCACAGGGATATTAGAAAGAACTTTTTAAGTGTTAGAGTAGTTGACAAATGGAATGCACTAGGAAGTGATGTGGTGGAGGCTGACTCCATACACAGTTTGAAATGTCGATATGATAGTAGGCTCAGGCTCAGGAATATGTACACTTGTTGAGAGGCGGGACCAAAGAGCCAGAGCTCAACCCCCGCAAGCACAATTAAGTGAGTACCGTATTGGGCAGCGTCACTCATCCTGTGAGTGAACACACCGCCACAGTGACAGTATTGAACAGCGTCACTCATCCTGTGAGTGAACACACCGCCACAGTGACAGTATTGGACAGCGTCACTCATCCTGTGAGTGAACACACCGCCACAGTGACAGTATTGGACAGCGTCACTCATCCTGTGAGTGAACACACCGCCACAGTGACAGTATTGGACAGCGTCACTCATCCTGTGAGTGAACACACCGCCACAGTGACAGTATTCGACAGCGTCACTCATCCTGTGTCACTCATCTGCCATAACCTCAGAGAGTGTGGGGGCCGAATTAACCGATCTTCATTGCAGGCAATCGGTACATGTTGGTATCAGTGGACCACCTGTCCAGATACACCACCTTGATCGCCATCCCTCAAAAGGATTCTCGTACATTTTTGAATAGGTTCGTAACTGTATTTGGGCCTCCTAAAGTTTTAGCTTCGGACCCAGGTCAGGAATTTAATGGGCATATATTTACGGAAGTTTGTAAGATATTGGAGACAACTTCAGCCTTTACAACAGCTTACCACCCTCAGGGAAACGGGATGACAGAACGTACCAATCGTTCAGTTAAGGATATGCTTGCAATCCTTGCTGAATGCGATGCAAATTCATGGGATGAACACCTGCCCTATGTTCAGCTGGCTCTGAATACTGCTACGGTCTGTGTTCCATGGTATATTCCTTAGGAAGCTTCTCATCCCCATCATAATTCCCCTTTCGGTACGCCAGCCTTTTGTTTCCTAGTTGTTGTTTTTTTTTTGGGGGGGGGGATAAATCTTGGCTCTACCAGGTACTCAAAGATCAATACACTGTGGTCACTCATTCCCAAGGGTGCTTCCATCTTAACTTCCCTTATATCCCCACTCATTTAGGGTAAATATAAAATCGAGCATGACTGGTTCATCGTCTCCTCTCATTCTTGTGTACTCACCTAATTGTACTCACCTAATTGTGCTTGCGGGGGTTGAGCTTTGGCTCTTTGGTCCCGCCTCTCAACTGTCAATCAACTGGTGTACATATTCCTGAGCCTACTGGGCTCTATCATATCTACATTTGAAACTGTGTATGGAGTCAGCCTCCACCACATCACTTCCTAGTGCATTCCATTTATTAACTACTCTGACACTGAAAAAATTCTTTCTAACGTCTCTGTGGCTCATGTGGGTACTAAGTTTCCACCTGTGTCCCCTTGTTCGTGTCCCACCCGTGCTGAAGAGTTTGTCTTTGTCCACCCTGCCAATTCCCCTGAGAATTTTGTAGGTGGTTATCATGTCTCCCCTTACTCTTCTGTTTTCCAGGGATGTGAGGTTCAGCTCCTTTAGCCTTTCCTCGTAGCTCAATCCTCTCAGTTCCGGGACGAGCCTGGTGGCATACCGCTGAATCTTCTCTAACTTTGTCTTGTGTTTAACTAGGTATGGACTCCAGGCTGGAGCTGCATACTCCAGGATTGGTCTTACATAAGTGGTATACAGGGTTCTGAAAGATTCCTTACGCAAGTTTCTAAAGGCAGTTCTTATGTTGGCCAGTCTAGCATATGCCGCTGATGATATTCTTTTGATGTGGGCCTCTGGGGACAGGTTCGGTGTGATATCAACCCCCAGATCCTTCTCTCTATTTGACTCTTGTAGGATTTCTCCTCCCAGATGATACCTTGTGTTCAGCCTCCTGCTCCCTTCACCTAATTTCATCACCTTACACTTTCCTGAGTTGAACTTTAGCAGCCGTTTTCTAGACCATTCCTCCAGTTTATCCAGGTCATCCTGTAGTCTCTGTCTATCTTCATCCGTCTTGATTCTTCTCATAATTTTTGCATCATCAGCAAACATCGAGAGGAATGAGTCTATACCCTCTGGAAGATCGTTCACATATATTAGAAACAGGATGGGTCCAAGTACTGAGCCCTGTGGGACTCCGCTGGTGACATCTCGCCACTCTGATGTCTTCCCCCCCTCACCGTTACTCGCTGTTTCCTGTTACTTAAGTACTCACTTATCCACTGGAGCACCTTCCCTTTTACTCCTGCCTGTTGCTCCAACTTTTTTAACAGCCTTTTATGGGGTACTGTGTCAAAGGCTTTTTGGCAATCCAGGAAAATGCAGTCGGCCCACCCTTCTCTTTCCTGCCTAGTTTTCGTTGCCTGGTCATAAAATTCTATTAAACCTGTGAGGCATGATTTACCATCCCTGAACCCATGTTGGTGGTGCGTTACAAAGTTATTTCCCTCCAGATGCTCCACGAGCCTTTTCCTCACGATCTTCTCCATCACCTTGCATGGTATACAAGTTAGGGAAACTGGCCTGTAGTTCAGTGCCTCTTGCCTGTCACCCTTTTTGTATATTGGGACCACGTTAGCTGTCTTCCAACTTTCTGGTAAGTCTCCTGTTTCCAGTGACCTGTTATACACCATAGAGAGTGGCACACTTAGTGCTTCTGCACCTTCCTTTTAGTATCCATGGTGAGATTCTATCAGGCCCAACAGCCTTTGTCACATCCAGCTCCAGCAGACACCTTTTGACCTCATCACTGGTGAGGTCAAATTCCTCCAAAGTTGCTTGGTTCGCCGCCTCCTCATTTAGTGCAGGGGCTTCTCCTTGTTCTATTGTGAAGACCTCCTGGAATCTCTTGTTGAGTTCTTCACACACCTCCTTGTCATTCTCTGTGTATCTGTTCTCCCCTTTCCGCAGCTTCATCACTTGTTCCTTCACTGCTGTTTTCCTCCTGATGTGGCTGTTGAGCAACTTTGGTTGGGTCTTGGCTTTACTCGCAATGTCATTTTCAAACTGTCTCTCTGCTTCCCTCCTCACTCTGATGTACTCATTTCTGGCCCTCTGGTACCTCTCCCTGCTCTCTGGTGTTCTGTTATTTCTGTAGTTTCTCCATGTTCTTTTACTCAGTTGTTTCGCTACCTTACATTCCTGGTTGAACCATGGGTTTTTCTGTTTTTCGTTTTTCTCCTTTTGGACGGGGATAAACCTGTCTGCAGCTTCCTGGCACTTTTGGGTGACAAAATCCATCATGACCTGCACATTCTTGTCTCTAAGTTCTTTTTCCCATGGTATTCCCCTGAGGAAGTTCCTCATCTCGTCATATTTTCCTCTTCGGTAATTCAGTCTTTTCCCCTCCGCTCCAATCCTTGGATAGGTTATCCCTACCTCCACCAAGTACTCAAAGGTCAGTACACTGTGGTCACTCATTCCTATGGTGGCTTCAACTTTGACTTCCCTTATTTCTGACTCATTCAGGGTGAATATCAAGTCGAGTCTAGCTGGTTCATCATTGCCTCTCACTCTTGTGGGTTCCTTGACATGCTGGTTCAGAAAATTCCTTGTTGCCACTTCCAAGAGTTTAGCTTGCCACGTATCTGCACCACCATGTGGGTCCCCATTCTCCCAGTCTATCTTTCCATGGTTGAAATCACCCATGATTAAGAGTCTTGAGCCATTCCTGCAGGCAACTGAAGCTGCTCTCTATTATATTAATGGTTGCCATGTTGTTCCTATCAAACTCCTGTCTAGGTCTTCTGTCATTTAGGGGAGGGTTGTAAATGACTGTCACTATTATCTTAGGTCCACCCATTGTTATAGTTCCTGTTATGTAATCTCTGAACCCGTCACTGTGTGTGTGTGTGTGTGTGTGTGTGTGTGTGTGTGTGTGTGTGTGTGTGTGTGTGTGTGTGTGTGTGTGTGTGTGTGTGTGTGTGTGTGTGTGTGTGTGTGTGTGTGTGTGTGTATGTGTATGTACTCACCTAGTACTCGCCTAGTTGTGTTTGCGGGGGTTGAGCTCTGGCTCTTTGGTCCCGCCTCTCAACCGTCAATCAACAGGTGTACAGATTCCTGAGCCTATCGGGCTCTATCATATCTACACTTGAAACTGTGTATGGAGTCAGCCTCCACCACATCTCTTCCTAATGCATTCCATTTGTCCACCACTCTGACACTAAAAAAGTTCTTTCTAATATCTCTGTGGCTCATTTGGGCACTCAGTTTCCACCTGTGTCTCCTTGTACGTGTTCCCCTTGTGTTAAATAGACTGTCTTTATCTACCCTATCAATTCCCTTCAGAATCTTGAATGTGGTGATCATGTCCCCCTTAACTCTTCTGTCTTCCAGGGAAGTGGGGTTTAATTCCCGTAGTCTCTCCTCGTAGCTCATACCTCTCAGCTCGGGTACTAGTCTGGTGGCAAACCTTTGAACCTTTTCCAGTTCCCCTATATTGTGTGTGTGTGTGTGTGTGTGTGTGTGTGTGTGTGTGTGTGTGTGTGTGTGTGTGTGTGTGTGTGTGTGTTGTAATTACCCAGTAAGCAGCAGGAGGCGGCAAGACAGGACTGGCTCCCAGGAGGGTCCCTGCAGGACTTGTCCGTGGTGACCACCTGCCAGCAGTCATCGCAAGGATTCACCAAACACTTACGCGCTCACTTACGCTATATCTCTCTTGCGTTGATCGTGGAGGCGTTGTCTACACGTAACGCTACAGGGCGCTTCTTAAACAATAACAACCCAGGTTGGAGACGATCTCTTAGCACTTCGGCGCCCGTAACCTGTTCACTGAAGATAGGCTGTAAGCCGCAATGGTCAACGTAATTGAGTAAGTGCACTTGGTGAATGCAAGTCCAAATCAACTTCTTGAGGGACCTTACCTTGAGGTGTTTTCGGGGCTTAGCGTCCCCGCGGCCCGGTCGTCGACCAGGCCTCCAACCGGGACAAGCGAACGCCTGTCTTAAGTACTTACCAAGTTCTACTTACCTGGCTGTGCTTTTGGGGATTGAGCTTTGGCTCTTTGGTCCCGCCTCTCAACCGTCAATCAACAGGTGTACAGGTTCCTGAGCCTATTGGGCTCTATCATATCTACACTTAAAGCTGTGTATGGAGTCAGCCTCCACCACATCACTGCCTAATGCATTCCATTTGTCTACTACTCTGACACTGAAAAAATTCTTTCTAACGTCTCTATGGCTCATTTGGGCACCCAATTTTCACCTATGTCCTCTGCCGTGTTGAGTGTGCCAGAAGTGTTGAGGAGACTGCGGGTTCGGGGCCAGTCCTCGTGGTTACTGGTACCCACACCTCTGGAACTGGTGGTCCACCCACACCTCTGGAACTGGTGGTCCACCCACACCTCTGGAACTGGTGGTCCACTGCTGCAACTTTCTGAGCAAAACGAATTTTGGGTCTTCAGTACCTGAACCAATTATGTGCCTTTAAACCTTTTCACTACTGCCCACAGGATGGGTATGGGGTCCACTATCACCAACAGGATTGGTATGGGATGCATTAGTGACCACAGGATGGGTATGTGGTACATAATAAATTACCTAAACAACTATTGGCCAAATGTTATCTCTGATTTCCTTACTGAACATGCAAGAGTAGCAGTGTGTCGTCGGCTGACGCCCCAGAAAGCCCACCTCCTCTAGGGAACTGTTCTTGGTGGGTGTAGGGTGTTGCTGGAGGTGTTAGTAGTGACGAAGTAAGAGGAAGGCAACCCCCCATTGTCATGGCTGGGGGGACGCCCAGACCTTTGGCTTCCCTGAAGACCTATCAACCTCTCAAGGGTTATTGAGACCACCAAATGATCTTACTGACCAGCATAAACTATACTTTGGCACTGAATATTAACCAGTACTAAAGTAAACTATGAGTCTACACTATGGTACACCTCTGTGTACATATCCCTGTGAAGGTAAACCCAGTGAGGACTCACCTAGGTGGCTGGTCGACTGCACGAGGCCTCACAGTGATAACAATGACCCAAGGAACAGTTTATAGCCTCGTTAGGGTCTTCACAGGTAGAGCCAGTGGCCTGGCTGCACGTTGAAGGATGTACCTGCAAGATCAGGAACAGGTTTGGGTACATTGATGCGTCAGAGTAACTCTAGCATCAATCACCATCAACACACGTATATGGTACAGGCCGTGTTAGCGGGCACCAAGACCTTCAGGGGGCCCGGGGCGGCTCAGGGAGTGATGTGTCCGCGACTCACAGGTCCTCGCTCAATCACGGGTACTTCACAAGGTACTACAAGAACTCTTAGTCCTTCCTTTATGCAACTCTTACCATCTTGAGGCATAGAGATGGTTAGTGCTGCCCTCTCTGGGAGATGGGGACCTCCGAAAATATATTACCCACCCTCTCTCCCTCCCCCCCTACATTCACCTCCATCCCTTCTCACCCCTACCTGCCCTGACCCCAATCTGCCTGTACCCCAATCCCCCATTACCAATCCAATCCCTACGAGACCCAATATAGGGAGAACATCGTGTCTGGGGGATGATTATGCACGGGTCTTCAAGAGTCAAATCATTGGGAGTTGTCTTACGCTCCGAGGTAGAGCGACGGTCTAGCTTCATGCAGGTCGGCGCTCAATCCCCGACCGTCCAAGTGGTTGGGCACCATTCCCTCCCTCGTACCATCCCAAATCTTTATATCTTCCCAATTCAAATCCAAAGCATCTTATTGCTTCTTATTTACAATTATTACTTGACCTATCAACGGTATAGGTTAAGTAATAATGGTAAATAAGAAGCAATAACATCTTATCTTAACATACTAAGAAGGTTAGGTGAGGTCGGTGTTTTCTATGAAGCTTTTCAAGGTAAACTAAAATATTCACAATCAATTAGTATGTCACATATGCACTTATTAAATAAGCCAATATTGACTATAAGCAAGTGCGAGAACGGGTTGTAGTGAGAGTGCAAGCGTACTGTTGGTCATCCACCAGGCCAGACATCCACCAGACCAGGCATCCACCAGACCAGACATCCATTAGTACACACATCCAGCAGTCTCCAAACATCCACCAGTACATCCAGTAGGCACATCCACCATCCAGTAGGCACATCCACCAGCAAAAACATCCATCCCCATAGAGTACTCGTGCATAAGCTGGAGACGTAAGCAGGAGTAACAGGGAAAGTACTCCACTGGATAAGAGAGTACCTAAGTAACAGGTACAGGTACCCCCCCCCCCTCCTCACAGCGAGTCACTGTGAGGGGTGAGGCCTCAGAGTAACGAGGCGTCACCAGTGGGGTCCCACAGGGGTCAGTCCTTGGACCTATTCTGCTTCTGATACAGGTAAATGATCTCCCAGAGAGTATAGAATCATTCCTCTCATTGTTTGCTGATTGTTAAAAAATTATGAGGTGGATTAAGACGGAGGAAGATAGCAAGAGGCTACAAGATGACCTAGACATACTGAAGGAATGGTCCAACAAATGGCTACTAAAGTTCAACCCAAGTAAATGTAAGGTAATAAAACTTGATCGAGAGAACAGGCCAGACACAGGATACCGAATGGGAGATGAAGTCCTCCAAGAAGCGGACAGAGAGAAAGATCTAGGAGTTGATATCATACCGAACCTGTCTCCTGAAACCCACATCAAAAGGATTTCATCAGCGGCGTATGCGAGGCTGGCTAAAATGAGAACTGCCTTTATAACCTTGTATACAATATAAAAAATAAATCAAAATAAAAACGTTTATTCAGGTAAAAGTACATACATAGAAGATGTTTACTAACATAATGTTGGATTTATAGATAAAGCTACTACAGAGAATACCTAAAGCCACTAATACGCGAAGCATTTCGGGCAAGTGTATACCACATATGTAAGACCAATCCTGGACTATGCGGCTCCTGAACTGGAGCCGCATACTCCAGGATTGCTCCAGGAGTCAATACCATGTCAAGCACAAGACGAAGCTGGAAAAGTTCAGAGGTATGCCGCTAGACTAGTCCCAGAACTAAGAGGCATGAGTTACGAGGAAAGGCTGCGTGCATTGCACCTCACGTTGTTGGGAGACAAAAAGAGATATGATAACCACATACAAAATTCTCAGAAGGAATTAACAGGGTAGATAAAGACATTATTTAACACGGGTGGCACTGCCTCTGGGCAGCCTGAGGGCAGCAATATTCCGGGAACACCAACAAAATCTCGTAGACTTGAGGCAAAGTTAAATTCACACCAGTTACTCCATCTATCATCATTCTATTATGCAGGAAGAACCGCACGTCTATGGGTCATGCAATAATGTTAGCAGACTTCTAGATGTTACCACTGCTAGGCTTAGGCTTGGCTACAAGTACCTCTGGCAGTTTGTAACATCTGCTGATGTAGACGTGACTAAATGTAAACTCTGTCAGCAGAACTATTCGCATACTTTGCGTCATTATATAATGGAATGTGAAAAAAATCGCGGAATTCAGAGATAACACCATCAATGGTGTCCAAGAAATGCTTAAGTACTTCATTCATAATGATGTGCTGCCCGAAATCTTAGCGAAGTATCCAAAATTTGCTTACTGTAGGTAATGCATGCACATGACTGTAAAGCTGCCGCCCAGTTGGGTGGGTGTGGAGCACATGACTGTAAAGCTGCCTCCCAGTTGGGTGGGTGTGGAGCAAGACTAGTAACTGTGTAACTCACCATAGATGTAAAGTGCCTTGTATAGTGACTGTTGTGAGCCTCTTGTTGCTCACGTGTGATATAACAGATTATAGATGTACTCACCTATCAGAACTCACCTAGTTGTGCATGCGGGGGTTGAGCTTTGGCTCTTTGGTCCCGCCTCTCAAACTGTCAATCAACTGGTGTACAGGTTCCTGAGACTACTGGATTCTAAAGCCAGAAAAATACCCAGATGTGTATATGTAATTGTGTAAATGATTGTATATATATATATGTATATGTACATATAACATTAATAATTGTGTTACTAGCTTCACAAAATTGTCACTTGCTTAGCTAAACGAACTATGGATGGTACACGAACAAGGGGACACAGGTGGAAGCTGAGTACCCAAATGAGCCACAGAGACATTAGAAAAAACTTTCTCAGTGTCAGAGTAGTTAATAAATGGAATGCATTAGACAGTGATGTGGTGGAGGCTGACTCCACACACAGTTTTAAATGTAGATATGATAGAGCCCAATAGGCTCAGTAATCTGTACACCTGTTGATTGACGGTTGAGAGGCGGGACCAAAGAGCCAGAGCTCAACCCCAGCCAGTACCATTAAGTGAGTACCAGTACTAAGAACCCTCCACCAGTACAACCACCCACCACAATAGTGATCCATGACCAATCGTTAATACTCGCCCCATCAAGCGACATAATCACCGAGAATAATGCTGTAATTGATTCAAATGTTGAAAATATGTAAACACAGTCACAACACGAAACTGGTTGTGGGAAGCGATCACATCTACCAATACTTCGGTGCTCTTTTTTTTAATGGTAGAGCCTGACGCGTGTGGGGGGGGCGGGGGTTACACACTTTCCTGTAGTTTAGTAAGAGAAACTATATGTTACAGCCGAGGAATGATCTCTAGGTGGCAAGATGGGAGACGATGACGTCATACTCGACCAATGAGACTGCATGTTACATATCAACCGCCAATCAGATGGCAAAATGGGAATCAATGACGTCATTAAACATTACAACACCCACCAATCAGGAGACAATATTTGAACAGACGACGTCAGCTCACCTCGACCAATAAGACTGCACGTTACAACCGCCAATCACAAGCTTCCTCTCAACACAAATGTTTACCAGAGCAAAGTATCCTAAATTATCTTTAAAATAGATACGACTTTTAACTCAAACTTAGCACTAAGCTTAAGCAGATCTACGTGAATTTCACGCTTGATCTCCGGAACATAAAAGACAAAAAAACGCTAAACAACAGTAAATTTTTGTCAGTTATGAGAAGACTTTCGTCGCGCTCCCAGACACTATCGTTCAGTCATCAAGGGAACTGTGTTCAACATCTTGGCTGGATCATATTGATGGTGGAGGTATACACAGCGGGTGTGTTTCCACACCTGCGGGGGTGGGGGAGGGAGTATACCTCACTACCCTGGTAGACAGGAGGTAGAGTATACCTCACCACCCTGGAGGACAGGAGAGAGAGTATACCTCACTGTTTACAAACAAGTCAACAAAAAATCCTGAGTGTTGAAAGATGTAAAGGTTTCGTAACTGATTAATCCTGACCCACATACTAAGACTTCGACTCACAACCGAAGGTCTCGTGTACAATCCCTACACACCACCACCACCTCCCAGGTACCACACCTACACCCACCACCACCACCCAGGTACCACACCTACACCCACCACCACCACCCAGGTACCACACCTACACCCACCACCACCACCCAGGTACCACACCTACACCCACCACCACCACCCAGGTACCACACCTACACCCACCACCACCTCCCAGGTACCACACCTACACCCACCACCACCACCCAGGTACCACACCTACACCCACCACCACCTCCCAGGTACCACACACCTACACCCACCACCACCTCCCAGGTACCACACACCTACACCCACCACCACCACCCAGGTACCACACCTACACCCACCACCACCACCCAGGTACCACACCTACACCCACCACCACCACCCAGGTACCACACCTACACCCACCACCACCTCCCAGGTACCACACCTACACCCACCACCACCACCCAGGTACCACACCTACACCCACCACCACCTCCCAGGTACCACACACCTACACCCAACACCACCACCCAGGTACCACACCTACACCCACCACCACCACCCAGGTACCACACCTACACCCACCACCACCTCCCAGGTACCACACACCTACACCCACCACCACCACCCAGGTACCACACCTACACCCACCACCACCACCCAGGTACCACACCTACACCCACCACCACCTCCCAGGTACCACACCTACACCCACCACCACCACCCAGGTACCACACCTACACCCACCACCACCTCCCAGGTACCACACCTACACCCACCACCACCACCCAGGTACCACACCTACACCCACCACCACCACCCAGGTACCACACCTACACCCACCACCACCTCCCAGGTACCACACCTACACCCACCACCACCTCCCAGGTACCACACCTACACCCACCACCACCACCCAGGTACCACACCTACACCCACCACCACCTCCCAGGTACCACACCTACACCCACCACCACCTCCCAGGTACCACATCTACACCCACTACCACCCAGGTACCACACATACACCCACCACCACCACCCAAGTACTACACCTACACCCACCACCACCACCCAGGTACCACACCTACACCTTATCACCACCACCCAGGTACCACACCTACACCCACCACCACCCAGGTACCACACCTACACACCACCACCTCCCAGGTACCACACCTACACACCACCACCACCCAGGTACCACACCTACACCCACCACCACCCAGGTACCACACCTACACCCACCATCACCCAGGTACCACACCTACACCCACCACCACCTCCCAGGTACCACACCTACACCCACCACCACCACCCAGGTACCACACTTACACCACCACCACCACCCAGGTACCACACCTGCACCCACCACCACCTCCCAGGTACCACACCTACACCCACCACCACCACCCAGGTACCACACCTACACCTTATCACCACCTCCCAGGTAGTACACCTACACCCACCACCACCACCCAGGTACCACACCTACACCCACCACCACCTCCCAGGTACCACACCTACACCCACCACCACCACCCAGGTACCACACCTACACCCACCACCACCCAGGTACCACACCAACACCACCACCCAGGTACCACACCTACACCCACCACCACCACCCAGGTACCACACCTACACCACCACCACCCAGGTACCACACCTACACCACCACCACCCAGGTACCACACCTACACCCACCACCACCACCCAGGTACCACACCTACACCCACCACCACCACCCAGGTACCACACCTACACCACCACCACCCAGGTACCACACCTACACCCACCACCACCACCCAGGTACCACACCTACACCACCACCACCCAGGTACCACACCTACACCACCACCACCCAGGTACCACACCTACACCCACCACCACCACCCAGGTACCACACCTACACCCACCACCACCTCCCAGGTACCACACCTACACACCACCACCACCCAGGTACCACACCTACACCCACCACCACCTCCCAGGTACCACACCTACACCCACCACCACCTCCCAGATACCACACCTACACCCACCACCACCACCCAGATACCACACCTACACCCACCACCACCTCCCAGGTACCAAACCTACACTCACCACCACCACCCAGGTACCACACCTACACCCACCACCACCCAGGTACCACACCCACACCCCCACCACCACCCAGGTACCACACCTACACCCACCACCACCACCCAGGTACCACACCTACACCACCACCACCACCACCCAGGTACCACACCTACACCCACCACCACCACCCAGGTACCACACCTACACCACCCCACCACCGCACAATCAGTATTCAGGTAGAGGTGAGCGTGGTGTGGAAGTTCAGGTTACCGGTCAGTGATCATGACTTCTGATTATAGACATTACTCGGTGTGATAGGCCCATCAGTCTTCCCCGGCCCGGGGTATGGCCCAGCCTGACCGCTGCTCTGTCAGGCTGGGAGGGCGGGAGAGAGGGAGAGGCTAGTCTTTCAGGGCTAGCGTAGCCCCGTTCCCCAAGGGAATTAGCCCCCAAAAATCTATATATAAATAGTCTGCTGTCTAGGTGCAGATAGCCTATCCCTCGTCAAAGAGGGGGACTTTCACCACCAGTGAAAACTTTCACTGTTTATTAATTACTGAAAACTCTCATTAACCTCACAATACTCTACCACATGCTGCTTTAAGTTAACTCTGAGGCTCCACACAGGCAAGAGACGAGCTTCACATACTAGACACAAGAGGTAGAGTCTACGATCTCTTGAAGGTACAACTTCAGACTGCACCTGAGGACCCAGATCATGTGCTTCAGTGAGCAACCCCAGGGTCCCAGCTTATATGGTCTACAACCCCAGGGTCCCAGCTTATATGACTTCCAACCCCAGGGTCCCAGTTTATATGACTTCCAACCCCAGGGTCCCAGCTTACATGGTCTTCAACCCCAGGGTCCCAGCTTATATGACTTCCAACCCCAGGGTCCCAGCTTAAATGACCTACAACCCCAGGGTCCCAGCTTATATGGTCTACAACCCCAGGGTCCTAGCTTATATGGTCTACAACCCCAGGGTCCCAGCTTAAATGGCCTACAACCCCAGGGTCCCAGCTTATATGGCCTACAACCCCAGGGTCCTAGCTTATATGGTCTACAACCCCAGGGTCCCAGCTTATATGGCCTACAACCCCAGGGTCCCAGCTTATATGGCCTACAATCCCAGGGTCCTAGCTTATATGGTCTACAACCCCAGGGTCCCAGCTTATATGGTCTACAACCCCAAGGTCCCAGCTTATATGGTCTACAACCCCAGGGTCCCAGCTTATATGGTCTACAACCCCAGGGTCCCAGCTTATATGGTCTACAACCCCAGGGTCCCAGCTTATATGGTCTACAACCCCAGGGTCCCAGCTTATATGGTCTACAACCCCAGGGTCCCAGCTTATATGACTTCCAACCCCAGGGTCCCAGCTTACATGGTCTTCAACCCCAGGGTCCCAGCTTATATGGTCTTGAACCCCAGGGTCCCAGCTTACATGGTCTACAACCCCAGGGTCCCAGCTTATATGGTCTACAACCCCAGGGTCCCAGCTTATATGGTCTTGAACCCCAGGGTCCCAGCTTACATGGCCTACAACCCCAGGGTCCCAGCTTATATGGTCTACAACCCCAGGGTCCCAGCTTACAAGGCCTACAATTGTGTCTTTCTTACTTTGACAAGTAATATAGCTGCTATAGAAACTAGTGTGTTATTAAACACTGAAGATGATTGGGGTGCTTTTACAAGCTCAGGTTATAGTTACATCACATACATTGTATAACTAATGTATTATAGTCAATCTTGGGTATAAGTCCAATATATCATCAAGTGTTCCAGTACTCATATAGTAATTACAGAGTTCAGCATACCTTAGCCCAGGAGAGCGAAAGTCAGTCAGTATGGGACATTCTACAATATAATGTTCAAGAGAGTGCATGTTTTCTCTTTCACAAAGATGACACATTGTGTACTCGACATTTGGGTTTTGAGAAAGCTGCCAGATACGTCTATATCCCAGGCGTATTCTGGTCACTATAACATCACATTGCCGGGTTCTTGTTCTATTAGTCCCATATGTGAATGTCTCCTCACGATATCTATCATAATATTTAATGCTACAACTTTCAGGTCTTTGAGAATTTGTTAGGTCGGTGAGATTTTCATTAGATATTTGTTTAAGTATTCTCTTTGTCACTGCTAATGAAACACCCATATCAATTTCTACCACTGGTTTTCTCCAGGCTGTCTTAGCAAGCATATCAACAGTGTCATGTCTTGAGATGCCAACATGTGATGGTATCCATAGGAATTTAATCTCAAATCTGTTTTCTTTAGCAGCTAAAACATTCATTCGAATATCACTGACTATTTTCTGGGTGTCACTACTATGTGCGTTCAGTGCCAGGAGTGCACTCTGCGAGTCACAGTATATAAGTCCACTGCCTTTGTCTTTTAAAAATTCAGTGGCAAGGTATATGCCTGCAAGTTCGGTTTGAGTTGTACTTGCCCAGTCATTAGTAGGAGGTATGGGAAACACCGCACACACGACCAGCCTCACCGCGCCTCAGCCTCACCACGCACCAGCCTCACCGCGCCTCAGCCTCACCGCGCCCCAGCCTCACCGCGCCTCAACCTCACCGCGCCTCAGCCTCACCGCGCCTCAGCCTCACCGCGCCCCAGCCTCACCGCGCCTCAGCCTCACCGCGCCTCAGCCTCACCGCGCCCCAGCCTCACCGCGCCTCAGCCTCACCGCGCCCCAGCCTCACCGCGCCTCAGCCTCACCGCGCCAAAGCCTCACCGCGCCTCAGCCTCACCACGCCTCAGCCTCACCGCGCCTCAGCCTCACCGCGCCCCAGCCTCACCGCGCCTCAGCCTCACCGCGCCTAAGCCTCACCGCGCCCCAGCCTCACCGCGCCTCAGCCTCACCTCGCCTAAGCCTCACCGCGCCCCAGCCTCACCGCGCCTCAGCCTCACCGCGCCTAAGCCTCACCGCGCCCCAGCCTCACCGCGCCTCAGCCTCACCGCGCCTCAGCCTCACCGCGCCTCAGCCTCACCGCGCCCCAGCCTCACCGCGCCTCAGCCTCACCGCGCCTAAGCCTCACCGCGCCTCAGCCTCACCGCGCCTCAGCCTCACCGCGCCTCAGCCTCACCGCGCCTCAGCCTCACCGCGCCCCAGCCTCACCGCGCCTCAGCCTCACCGCGCCCCAGCCTCACCGCGCCTCAGCCTCACCGCGCCTCAGCCTCACCGCGCCTAAGCCTCACCGCGCCCCAGCCTCACCGCGCCTCAGCCTCACCGCGCCTAAGCCTCACCGCGCCCAGCCTCACCGCGCCTCAGCCTCACCGCGCCTCAGCCTCACCGCGCCTCAGCCTCACCGCGCCTCAGCCTCACCACGCCCAAGCCTCACCGCGCCCCAGCCTCACCGCGCCTCAGCCTCACCGCGCCTCAGCCTCACCACGTCCCAGCCTCACCACGCCTCAGCCTCACCGCGCCTCAGCCTCACCGCGCCTCAGCCTCACCGCGCCTCAGCCTCACCGCGCCTCAGCCTCACCGCGCCTCAGCCTCACCGCGCCTCAGCCTCACCGCGCCCCAGCCTCACCGCGCCCCAGCCTCACCGCGCCTCAGCCTCACCGCGCCTCAGCCTCACCGTGCCTCAGCCTCACCGCGCCTCAGCCTCACCGCGCCCCAGCCTCACCGCGCCTCAGCCTCACCGCGCCTCAGCCTCACCGCGCCCCAGCCTCACCGCGCCTAAGCCTCACCGCGCCTCAGCCTCACCGCGCCTCAGCCTCACCACGCCCAAGCCTCACCGCGCCCCAGCCTCACCGCGCCTCAGCCTCACCGCGCCTCAGCCTCACCGCGCCTCAGCCTCACCGCGCCCAAGCCTCACCGCGCCTAAGCCTCACCGCGCCTCAGCCTCACCGCGCCTCAGCCTCACCGCGCCTAAGCCTCACCGCGCCTCAGCCTCACCGCGCCAAAGCCTCACCGCGCCCCAGCCTCACCGCGCCTCAGCCTCACCGCGCCCCAGCCTCACCGCGCCTCAGCCTCAGCCTCACCGCGCCTCAGCCTCACCGCGCCTCAGCCTCACCGCGCCTCAGCCTCACCGCGCCCCAGCCTCACCGCGCCTCAGCCTCAGCCTCACCGCGCCTCAGCCTCACCGCGCCTCAGCCTCACCGCGCCTCAGCCTCACCACGCCTCAGCCTCACCGCGCCTCAGCCTCACCGCGCCTCAGCCTCACCACGCCTCAGCCTCACCGCGCCAAAGCCTCACCGCGCCTCAGCCTCACCGCGCCCCAGCCTCACCGCGCCTCAGCCTCAGCCTCACCGCGCCTCAGCCTCACCGCGCCTCAGCCTCACCGCGCCCAAGCCTCACCGCGCCTAAGCCTCACCGCGCCTCAGCCTCACCGCGCCTCAGCCTCACCGCGCCTCAGCCTCACCGCGCCTCAGCCTCACCACGCCTCAGCCTCACCGCGCCTCAGCCTCACCACGCCTCAGCCTCACCACGCCTCAGCCTCACCACGCCTCAGCCTCACCGCGCCTCAGCCTCACCCTCACCACGCCTCAGCCTCACCACGCCTTAGCCTTACCACGCCTTAGCCTCACCACGCCTCAGCCTCACCACGTCTCAGCCTCACCACGCCTTAGCCTCACCACGCCTTAGCCTCACCGCGCCTCAGCTTCACCACGCCTCATCCTCACCACGCCTCAGCCTCACCACGCCTTAGCCTCACCACGCCTTAGCCTCACCGCGCCTCAGCTGAGACGAAGGAAGCCCGCCCGTTCCCTACCTGTGGGCTAGCTTGGTCAAACTTATCGTCCAGCAAACACTCAAACCTCTAATACAATATTTAATGAGAAAATGCGCCAGGGCTGTGAGGTGGGCGCGAACCTACGACCCCAGCATTACCAGTCGCATTCTCTACCACTGGACCACCATGGACTTGTAAAAGGCATACAACTGTATTTCTACTGAAATCACAGGAAGTGTGGAGGCGGCTACTGAAGCCAGTAGGAGTGTTTGCGTATGACCCACAAGCACTCGGGTGGAAGGCCACAATGGTCCTATACCTTACGTCCCAACTTCACAAACACAGACCTTGGGACGCGAACAAGGGGAGACAGGTGGAAGCTGAGTACCCAAATGAGCCACAGAGGCGTTAGAAAGAACTTTTTCAGTGTCAGAGTAGTTAGTAAATGGAATGCATTAGGCAGTGATGTGGTGGAGGCTGACTCCATACACAGCTTCAAATGTAGATATGATAGAGCCCAATAGGCTCAGGAATCTGTACACCAGTTGATTGACGGTTGAGAGGCGGGACCAAAGAGCCAGAGCTCAACCCCCGCAAGCACAATTAGGTGAGTACAGACTCTGTTGTTCCCAGTAGCTGAATCTTAAAAACACTGTCGGAAGTGTCCAACACCCCAAGTATTAAATACTGGCATTATACGATAAATGCGTTATGTCAAGATATTAATGTTACTAATCCCTAGCATTATACGTTTGAATACGTTATGTCAATATTGTTTCACCAATTCCTAGCACAGCAAGAAAATTCGTTGTGTTAGTAAATTAAAATTACTGATAATATTCGCATCCAGGAAAACGCCGAAACTTTCCTACTGTCGATGGCGGGCGGTTGCGTCAGCCAGCCAGCCGGCAACATGGGTTGACGAGTCTTATCTAACTCTCATTAAACTTATGCCGCATATTGATTTTATTAACATTTGCTATTTAAATTAGGATTACCAAGAATAAGGTCGTATTTCCATTCCCCAGTAAATGTTTGCATCCGTGTAAAAATAGTCAGAAACCAAAGTCACGTTTCGTAAATCACACAAACTCTACGAGCCAGTGTTAAGAACAAAGGAAATTGTTCTCTAGATTTTAGAGTAAATTATTCATGTGAAAATTGACGTTAACTAAATACAGTCCTTGAATAACTTAAAGTAAACAGTGACTTATTTACTGGCACGCACCGCGGAGCTCAACGTAAGGAAGGGGACACAGGCCCACCAGAGGCGCAAGAGATCCCCACACGACAACACGCTTCTCGACGTTCTCCATCTGATCCCACCGGAGCCAGCCGTTATCATAGTCGAATATTGGAACATCCGTCGCATTAGACCTCCCACACTTTGATGCTAGCTCCACACATCACTGCACAGTGTATCCGGTCGGTTTAGAGCTCGATATTAGGTAAAGTGGCCACATAACCTAGATAAGAGATTAACCAACCGGTCATGCTGTAAGGGATCTGAATTACCAAAGTGTGTGTAGGTCAAATTACAGGGTTATTTCTTTAATGGAACTTTATCATGGAAATGTTAGTGCTGCATGAGCTACAGTGTATTAATTCCATAGTGATCAGCAACTGGGTCCAGCCGTCTCAGATTTACGGGTTTCACGTGGACGCGAGGCTTCCTCCCACGAGGCGATGATATAACTGATTCACGAGAGCTTCGTCTGATGTCCCTTAACTAAATCAACTTTACAGCTATGATTCCTGTTTACATTTAACTTACGTAGTTAGATCACTAACCCTATGACTATTATTGTTGAGGTTATAAAGCAATGAATATTATTAACAGGATGATTCAGCATTACTGGATTAACCCCCATTTTGTTGTGTGTGTACGAAGTGTCCAAATGAACATTAATTAAACTTACAGTTCACTTAACTGTAAATAATTAAAAGAAATCCAATCTTGGGTATTTCCCACAACAGCAAAAACAATTCTTCGATTCAATTAAACGATTTAAAACAATTAAACGATTCTTCGCGGCGGGGATCGTATTCCAGGGACCTGCCCGAAACGCTACGCGTACTAGTGGCTCTACAAGAATGTAACAACTCTTGTATATATCAAAAAAAAAAAAAAAAAAACAGCCTCAACAATCACATCAGTCCGTCCTGGACCTTCATTAAGTCCACGACGTACCAAAACGTCGTCATTTCCATATGCGTCACAGGTTAGGGTCTTCACATTCCTGTCTGTCGTGTTCAGAACCTGTTGGGTTTTGTGAAGGCCACGAGGTCAACCTTGACAGTGCTCTACAGTACACAATATGGGGTGATATACAAGCCTGGAGTCACTTTCAACTTGGTGTGGGAAGAACATTGCAAACCCTCTCCAGACTGTTACTCCCTAGACTGTTACTCCCTAGACTGTTACTCCCTAGACTGTTACTCCCTAGACTGTTACTCCCTAGACTGTACTCCCCAGACTGTACTCTCCAGACTGTACTCTCCAGACTGTTACTCCCTAGACTGTTACTCCCTAGACTGTACTCCCCAGACTGTACTCCCCAGACTGTTACTCCCTAGACTGTACTCCCCAGACTGTTACTCCCTAGACTGTTACTCCCTAGACTGTTACTCCCTAGACTGTACTCCCCAGACTGTTACTCCCTAGACTGTTACTCCCTAGACTGTACTCCCCAGACTGTTACTCCCTAGACTGTTACTCCCTAGACTGTACTCCCCAGACTGTACTCCCCAGACTGTTACTCCCTAGACTGTTACTCCCCAGACTGTACTCCCCAGACTGTTACTCCCTAGACTGTTACTCCCTAGACTGTTACTCCCTAGACTGTACTCCCCAGACTGTACTCCCCAGACTGTACTCCCCAGACTGTTACTCCCTAGACTGTACTCCCCAGACTGTTGCTCCCTAGACTGTTACTCCCCAGACTGTACTCCCCAGACTGTACTCCCCAGACTGTTACTCCCTAGACTGTACTCCCCAGACTGTACTCCCCAGACTGTTACTCCCTAGACTGTTACTCCCTAGACTGTACTCTCCAGACTGTTGTTGGAACCGACCTGTGAGATTTATATTTATTTAATTTATATGAATTTATATAGAATTTATATTTACATTAATTTATATACTTCGATAGCAATTTGTATGATGTTAAGTGGACTGTATTTCTGCAATAATCTCATAATCTCACAAATCGATCCTCTACACATTAGGGGGGTTTATATTAAATTTATATATATATGCAGCCAATCAAACTACAGTATTAGACTACACATTGAAGAGGTTCCTTATCTTATTGTACAGCAGGCCTTAGTCCACCAGGTATAACCAGGATGTAGACACCAAATTATCCTCTTTGAGGTAGCTTCCATCACCCAGTAACTGGTGCACAAAGTCTTGCTTCCTCGTCTTGACCTGTCAAAAGGGCGCTAGCTGTAAAGCCAGAATCCTAATATATGACATCTATATCAGAGAAAACACTGTACAAGGAACCATAAAGACCTGGGCTTAATTATCTTTAGTATGAGGCGATCTCGTGATCTAACCGGCTAACCCTATCTAATGACATTAATGGCCACAAATGATAGATAAATGGGTTTCGGCAGAACACTTAACTTGTATTTGTTGACAGCGTGTTGATGATGGTACACCTTTGGTTTCCATAACACTTCGTCTAAGTAAAATTAACAGGAGCCGAATTGCTCCCATGCCTCTGGTCTAAGTACAATAACAATGGCTGACCACTCCCTCACGACTGATGCTACTGGCCTACATTGTCCAGATGATAGTAAGTGAAAGAAGGGTCACATTTACTCTAATTTTAATTCTGATAATTAAGTTAATTTATATGAGATGTTTTTATGATGGTAAAGTCCAAAGACTAATGTATTTAAGAATACATTTAGCAGTCTCCGTGGTGTAGTGGTAAGACACTCGCCTGGCGTTCCGCAAGCGCTATGTCATGGGTTCGCATCCTGGCTGGGGAGGATTTACTGAGCGCAATTCCTTAACTGTAGCCTCTGTTTAACGCAACAGTAAAATGTGTACTTGGATGAAAAAACGATTCTTCGCGGCAGGGGATCGTATTCCAGGGACCATAGGATTAAGGACTTGCCCGAAACGCTACGCGTACTAGTGGCTGTACAAGAATGTAACAACTCTTGTATATATCTCAAAAAAAAAAAAAATAATAATTCCCACCATAATAGGTGGTGAATTTATAATAGTATGTGGTAATGATATCCCGTTTTCTATAGACGGGAATTCCACTACAAGTTACATTTTCTATGGGTAACTTGTTTATACAATACAGCAATATTATCTGTCTGTATGATATTATTAAATGGTGTCGGATTTTCCGACAACTGTACTCCCCAGACTGTTACTCCCTAGACTGTACTCCCCAGACTGTTACTCCCTAGACTGTACTCCCCAGACTGTTACTCCCTAGACTGTACTCCCCAGACTGTTACTCCCTAGACTGTACTCCCTAGACTGTACTCTCCAGACTGTACTCCCCAGACTGTACTCCCCAGACTGTTACTCCCTAGACTGTACTCCCCAGACTGTTACTCCCTAGACTGTACTCCCTAGACTGTACTCTCCAGACTGTACTCCCCAGACTGTTACTCCCTAGACTGTTACTCCCTAGACTGTTACTCCCTAGACTGTACTCCCCAGACTGTTACTCCCTAGACTGTTACTCCCTAGACTGTACTCCCCAGACTGTACTCCCCAGACTGTACTCCCCAGACTGTACTCCCCAGACTGTTACTCCCTAGACTGTTACTCCCTAGACTGTACTCCCCAGACTGTACTCCCCAGACTGTACTCCCCAGACTGTTACTCCCTAGACTGTACTCCCCAGACTGTTGCTCCCTAGACTGTTACTCCCCAGACTGTACTCCCCAGACTGTACTCCCCAGACTGTACTCCCCAGACTGTACTCCCCAGACTGTTACTCCCTAGACTGTACTCCCCAGACTGTACTCCCCAGACTGTTACTCCCTAGACTGTTACTCCCTAGACTGTACTCTCCAGACTGTTGTGGGAACCGACCTGTGAGATTTATATTTATTTAATTTATATGAATTTATATAGAATTTATATTTACATTAATTTATATACTTCGATAGCAATTTGTATGATGTTAAGTGGACTGTATTTCTGCAATAATCTCATAATCTCACAAATCGATCCTCTACACATTAGGGGGGTTTATATTAAATTTATATATATATGCAGCCAATCAAACTACAGTATTAGACTACACATTGAAGAGGTTCCTTATCTTATTGTACAGCAGGCCTTAGTCCACCAGGTATAACCAGGATGTAGACACCAAATTATCCTCTTTGAGGTAGCTTCCATCACCCAGTAACTGGTGCACAAAGTCTTGCTTCCTCGTCTTGACCTGTCAAAAGGGCGCTAGCTGTAAAGCCAGAATCCTAATATATGACATCTATATCAGAGAAAACACTGTACAAGGAACCATAAAGACCTGGGCTTAATTATCTTTAGTATGAGGCGATCTCGTGATCTAACCGGCTAACCCTATCTAATGACATTAATGGCCACAAATGATAGATAAATGGGTTTCGGCAGAACACTTAACTTGTATTTGTTGACAGCGTGTTGATGATGGTACACCTTTGGTTTCCATAACACTTCGTCTAAGTAAAATTAACAGGAGCCGAATTGCTCCCATGCCTCTGGTCTAAGTACAATAACAATGGCTGACCACTCCCTCACGACTGATGCTACTGGCCTACATTGTCCAGATGATAGTAAGTGAAAGAAGGGTCACATTTACTCTAATTTTAATTCTGATAATTAAGTTAATTTATATGAGATGTTTTTATGAAGGTAAAGTCCAAAGACTAATGTATTTAAGAATACATTTAGCAGTCTCCGTGGTGTAGTGGTAAGACACTCGCCTGGCGTTCCGCAAGCGCTATGTCATGGGTTCGCATCCTGGCTGGGGAGGATTTACTGAGCGCAATTCCTTAACTGTAGCCTCTGTTTAACGCAACAGTAAAATGTGTACTTGGATGAAAAAACGATTCTTCGTGGCAGGGGATCGTATTCCAGGGACCATAGGATTAAGGACTTGCCCGAAACGCTACGCGTACTAGTGGCTGTACAAGAATGTAACAACTCTTGTATATATCTCAAAAAAAAAAAAATAATAATTCCCACCATAATAGGTGGTGAATTTATAATAGTATGTGGTAATGATATCCCGTTTTCTATAGACGGGAATTCCACTACAAGTTACATTTTCTATGGGTAACTTGTTTATACAATACAGCAATATTATCTGTCTGTATGATATTATTAAATGGTGTCGGATTTTCCGACAACTGTACTCCCCAGACTGTTACTCCCTAGACTGTACTCCCCAGACTGTTACTCCCTAGACTGTACTCCCCAGACTGTTACTCCCTAGACTGTACTCCCCAGACTGTTACTCCCTAGACTGTACTCCCTAGACTGTACTCTCCAGACTGTACTCCCCAGACTGTACTCCCCAGACTGTTACTCCCTAGACTGTACTCTCCAGACTGTACTCCCCAGACTGTACTCCCCAGACTGTTACTCCCCAGACTGTACTCTCCAGACTGTACTCCCCAGACTGTACTCCCCAGACTGTACTCTCCTAGACTGTTACTCCCCAAGTCGCTGCTCCCACAAAAAGCGTATTAGTAACTTCTTTTTTCTGTGTAATCAAATATATTTTCTTTTCAAATATAAATTAATATTGTTCTATTTTAGTGTTTTGTGCATAATGAGAGAGGACAGGTTAAGGTAGATGTTTGGGCCGTGTTTGTAATGGTTGGTGTTAACAGCATGCTCCTCATTCCCGTCTAATATGTGACTGATCCCAAACAGGTTCATACTATTCATACTATAATGAATAATATAAATTGTTTTATAGGTTAGGTTAGGTTGGGTTAGGTTAGGTTATGCTAGGTTAGGTTGGGTTGGGTTATATGTGTTAGTAGTTATTGGTATTTGCAGTACGTGGGTGCAGCATGGAGGTGTGGGCCCAACACAGGTAGGAGCGAAGCTCTGCTTAATAAAATGTAAAAAAGTAATCTACTGAAAACGTATTTGTCATTCCTAGACCTTGAGACGGGCTGCAAGATTAACACACATTTGATCTGTCATGTCTGGATTGTTTCAAGCGTAGGTTATACGTATATGAATGACTTCAGGTGAAAACATACACGAGCTGCCTCGTATGGATGAGGCATGAGGCTGTATGACCAGTGGTATTATACCTCAAGAGACGGTATAAGAGACTCATAAGTATGAGAGAGTATAACGTAGGTGACTCTTCTTGAAACTCATGTTATAGACTCATCAGTCTTCCTCCCTCTCTCCTCACTTGCTCTCAGTCCTACTCCTCCCTCCCTCCCCCTCTACGTCAGGTGAGACTTGGGTGTGTGTGTGTGTGGGGGTGTGTGTGGGGTGTGTGTGTGTGTGAGGTGTGTGGGGTGTGTGTGTAGGTGTGTGGGGGTCGCTGTATAAGGTGAGGAAGTCACCCGCTGACTCACCTCCAGTTTCTTCACCAAGTTTTTTCCTCACTGAGAATTTCTCTCTGAAGATGAGGAAAGATAAGAGATGAGACGCCATCTTGGGGCGGGAGGCTGGAGGAGCACTCGGGGACCTCACAAGGTCCCTGTGTTCCCTTCCCAGCCCTGGTGGTGGGTCTTTACCAGCCCTGGTGGTGGTGGTCTTTACCAGCCCTGGTGGTGGTCTTTACCAGCCCTGGTGGTGGTGGGTCTTTACCAGCCCTGGTGGTGGTGGTCTTTACCAGCCCTGGTGGTGGTGGTGGGTCTTTACCAGCCCTGGTGGTGGTGGTGGGTCTTTACCAGCCCTGGTGGTGGTGGGTCTTTACCAGCCCTGGTGGTGGTGGTCTTTACCAGCCCTGGTGGTGGTGGGTCTTTACCAGCCCTGGTGGTGGTGGTCTTTACCAGCCCTGGTGGTGGTGGTGGGTCTTTACCAGCCCTGGTGGTGGTGGTGGGTCTTTACCAGCCCTGGTGGTGGTGGTGGGTCTTTACCAGCCCTGGTGGTGGTGGTGGGTCTTTACCAGCCCTGGTGGTGGTGGGTCTTTACCAGCCCTGGTGGTGGGTCTTTACCAGCCTTGGTGGTGGTGGTCTTTACCAGCCCTGGTGTTGGTGGTGGTCTTTACCAGCCTTGGTGGTGGTGGGTCTTTACCAGCCCTGGTGGTGGTGGTGGTCTTTACCAGCCCTGGTGGTGGTGGTGGGTCTTTACCAGCCCTGGTGGTGGTGGTGGGTCTTTACCAGCCCTGGTGGTGGTGGTGGTCTTTACCAGCCCTGGTGGTGGTGGTCTTTACCAGCCCTGGTGGTGGTGGTCTTTACCAGCCCTGGTGGTGGTGGTCTTTACCAGCCCTGGTGGTGGTGGTCTTTACCAGCCCTGGTGGTGGTGGTGGTCTTTACCAGCCCTGGTGGTGGTGGGTCTTTACCAGTCCTGGTGGTGGTGGGTCTTTACCAGCCCTGGTGGTGGTGGGTCTTTACCAGCCCTGGTGGTGGTGGTGGTCTTTACCAGCCCTGGTGGTGGTGGTGGTCTTTACCAGCCCTGGTGGTGGTGGGTCTTTACCAGCCCTGGTGGTGGTGGTCTTTACCAGCCCTGGTGGTGGTGGTGGTCTTTACCAGCCCTGGTGGTGGTGGGTCTTTACCAGCCCTGGTGGTGGTGGGTCTTTACCAGCCTTGGTGGTGGTGGGTCTTTACCAGCCCTGGTGGTGGTGGGTCTTTACCAGCCCTGGTGGTGGTGGGTCTTTTCCAGCCCTGGTGGTGGTGGTGGGTCTTTACCAGCCCTGGTGGTGGTGGGTCTTTACCAGCCCTGGTGGTGGTGGGTCTTTACCAGCCCTGGTGGTGGTGGTCTTTACCAGCCCTGGTGGTGGTGGGTCTTTACCAGCCCTGGTGGTGGGTCTTTACCAGCCCTGGTGGTGGGTCTTTATCAGCCCTGGTGGTAGTGGGTCTTTATCAGCCCTGGTGGTGGTGGGTCTTTACCAGCCCTGGTGGTGGTGGATCTTTACCAGCCCTGGTGGTGGTGGTGGGTCTTTATCAGCCCTGGTGGTGGTGGATCTTTACCAGCCCTGGTGGTGGTGGATCTTTACCAGCCCTGGTGGTGGTGGTGGGTCTTTACCAGCCCTGGTGGTAGTGGGTCTTTACCAGCCCTGGTGGTGGTGGTGGGTCTTTACCAGCCCTGGTGGTGGTGGATCTTTACCAGCCCTGGTGGTGGTGGTGGGTCTTTATCAGCCCTGGTGGTGGTGGTGGGTCTTTACCAGCCCTGGTGGTGGTGGATCTTTACCAGCCCTGGTGGTGGTGGTGGGTCTTTACCAGCCCTGGTGGTAGTGGGTCTTTATCAGCCCTGGTGGTGGTGGGTCTTTACCAGCCCTGGTGGTGGTGGATCTTTACCAGCCCTGGTGGTGGTGGTGGGTCTTTATCAGCCCTGGTGGTGGTGGGTCTTTACCAGCCCTGGTGGTGGGTGTTTACCAGCCCTGGCGGTGGTGGGTCTTTACCAGCCCTGGTGGTGGTGGTGGTCTTTACCAGCCCTGGTGGTGGTGGTGGGTCTTTACCAGCCCTGGTGGTGGTGGTGGTCTTTACCAGCCCTGGTGGTGGTGGTGGTCTTTACCAGCCCTGGTGGTAAAGAAACCTAACCCCATCCCAAAGTGAGCTCATAAGTCCTCTAAACTTTACAGTTCCACGTATAATAGATTAGAACACTTTCTTCAACCATTTCTACATTGGAGTAGTCACTCCGTATCCACCCAAACTCATCTATCAATATCTATTACAGAAAGTGAGTGTGTCCACAGTTAAATGTCAGAGGCTTTGGGCTAACCTCTTTCAAATTTTCAAGAGTATATGGGTGGCATAGGCCAGTTGAGGTCGGCCCCAAGTGCCACCTTTTTAGAAATGTCAGCTCATATAATGACCCCCTGCAATTTTCATGACGTCTGAAATCAGGACCTCTTGACCTGACAGCAGGTCAGGTCAAGAGCTTAGGAGATAATGACATTGTCGGATACCTTGTGGCTTTACGAAGCCGCTGGACGTTAGTACGTAGGATCACACGACACGGCGGGACTTCACACGGTCCTCAGGCGGTGTATGAAGCGTCGCACCACAGACAGGTGAAGTTCCCGTTACAGCCCCGCTCCTGTGCCATGTAGGTCCACTACGGGATCACCATAGCCCGTGCTACTTGCTACTGTTCAGAGTGACTGAATGTAATGGGGAGTCTGAAGGCTTCCCCATACTGAGAAAAGTTACATAAAAGCTCTGGTACTGTGGGAAGTAATCTTACCACAATCCAACAGCCTGGTTGACCAGTCCAGCAACGAGGAGGCCTGGTCGAGGACCGGGCCGCAGGGTCACTGGGCCCCGAAATCACCTCAAGGTAGGTAAGGTACCAAGTCTTCACGAAAGTTAGTTCTTGAAGTGCGAACTAGCATAAATAACGGTAGTAGGTCTAAGAGACCCAACAAGCGAGAAGGAATATTCAAACAATTCAATTTCAACAATAAGAGGATTGACTGGGAAAAAATAAATGTAGACCATGCAACCATTCAATGGGAGACGGTCTTAAGCGACAAAACTCCCACACAGGGAATAGCTCAACTGACAGCTGAAGCTTACAAGGTCTGCTTGAAGCACGTGCCTGTGAGGAGGGGCAGAAAGAGGACCACTCTAGAAAGAGAACGCACACGACTGTACAGGAGATGGAAAAAAATAACGGAAATGCTTCGGCAGACACAACTATCACAAGCAAGGAAAATAAGCCTAAACAGGGAGATCGAAGAAATAGAACAAACGTTGAAGCGATCATATGAGTCTGAGGAAATGGAATTGGAACAGAAAGCTATACAAGAGATAAGGAAAAATCCGAAATATTTTTCACATACGCAAAATCAAAATCCAAAACCTCGACCAGTATTGGACCGTTAATTACAAATGAAGGTACGTACACAGAGGACAACAAAGAGATTAGTGAAATTCTAAGAAGCCAGTATGAGGCTATGTTTAGCACACCAATAAACAACATGAAAGTTGATGACCCAGACAGCTTCTTTATGAATGACATTCAAGCTGCAGATAATATAACGGATATTACCACAAACTCGGAAGACTTTGAAAGATAAATTGACAATATGCCTATGCACTCGGCTCCTGGGCCTGACTCATGGAATTCAATATTCATAAAGAAATGTAAAGTACCAGTAGCGAGAGCACTCAGCGTAATATGGAGAAAGAGCCTGGATACAGGGGCGATACCAGCAGCACTTAAATCTGCAGATATATCTCCGTTGCACAAGGGGGGGAGTAAAGCCTTGGCAAAAAATTGTAGGCCAGTTGCACTAACATCACACATAATAAAAGTGTTTGAAAGAGTGATTAGGAATCAAATTTCTAGTTTTATGGAAAACAATGAATTGCACAATCCAGGACAACATGGATTTAGAGCGGGAAGATCCGGTCTGTCACAGTTACTCGACCACTATGACAAAATCACAGAAGCCCTAGAAGAAAAGCAAAATGCAGATATTGTATACACAGACTTTGCAAAGGCGTTCGACAAATGTGACCATGGGGTGATAGCTCACAAAATGAGGTCAATGGAAATAACTGGAAAAGTAGGATGCTGGATACTCAATTTCCTGTCGAACAGAACACAGAGTAACAGTCAATCAGATAAAATCGAGTCCAAGCGATGTAAAAAGCTCTGTACCTCAAGGTACAGTCCTTGCACCGCTACTGTTCCTTATTTTCATATCTGATATAGACAAAAATACACGTCACAGCTTCGTGTCGTCCTTTGCAGATGACACAAAAATCAGCATGAAAATTACCTCTGCTGAAGACATTGAAAAACTACAAGCAGATGTCAACAAAGTTTTCGATTGAGCAGCAGAAAATAACATGATGTTTAACAGTGATAAATTTCAGGTACTCAGGTACGGCAAAAATGAGGATCTGAAACATAATACAGGGTACAATACACAATCGAATCTTCCCATAGTAGAAAAACAGCATGTCAAGGATTTGGGAATAATAATGTCTGATGACCTAACGTTTAGGGAGCATAACCAAGAAAATATCGCGTCAGCCAGAAAAATGATCGGATGAATTACGAGAACTTTCAAATCCAGAGATCCCATCACAATGGTTGTACTCTTAAAGTCACTGGTGTTGTCCCGTCTCGAGTACTGCTCAGTACTCACTTCCCCCTCCAGAGCAGGAGAGATTGCTGAAATTGAGGGAATACAGAGAACATATACGGCGCGCATAGACGAGATAAAACACCTAAATTATTGGGATCGTCTCAAAGCTCTCCAAATGTACTCACTAGAAAGGAGACGAGAGAGATACCAAATAATATACACATGGAAAATACTGGAGGGTCAGGTCCCAAATCTCCACAGTAAAATAACAACGTACTGGAGTGAACGATATGGAAGAAAATGCAAGATTGAACCAGTGAAGAGCAGAGGTGCGATAGGCACAATCAGAGAACACTGTATAAACATCAGAGGTCCGCGGTTGTTCAACGTCCTCCCAGCGACTATAAGAAATATTGCCGGAACAACCGTGGACATCTTCAAGAGAAAACTGGACGGTTTCTAAGAGAAGTTCCGGATCAGCCGGGCTGTGGTGGGTATGTGGGCCTGCGGGCCGCTCCAAGCAACAGCCTGGTGGACCAGACTCACAAGTCGAGCCTGGCCTCGGTCCGGGCTTGGGGAGTAGAAGAACTCCCAGAACCCCATCAACCAGGTATCAACCAGACATTATCTTTCCACACTGTGTATACACACGCTGGGACACCTGTCCAATCATTCACGACTAAAGATCACATTCGCTCCAAAACATCTACCACTTACGGGCTATTCATGCCCGTGCTACCTCTTCGGTGGCTTAATCTTCATCAATCAACTAATCGTCCGGTCAGTACACACGCTGGTACGTAAGGACCCTGTGGTACACTACCCTGTGGTACACTACCTTCGGGTACACAATCTTGGGATCTATTTCGATGGGGGGGTACACGACGCTATTGTTTACTAGGTTCGATGGCATGTTGGCGACTGGAGTGAGTTGAGAGCGTCATCACAATACCAGCAACACGGAACACATAGACAGCAAGCACTGAACTACAGGCCAGTGTCTCTTAACTTGCATGCCATGCAAGCTGATGGAGAAATAAGTAAGTAATTATCAAAAGAAGGCACCAAACCGGGAAGGTTGTGTAGCACCATCATATGTGCGGGATAATCAGGGGGCGCTAATTATCACCAAGGATGCCAATACGAGAACAAAAACGCATAAGGCGAATGATATCAAAAGTATCCGATTCACCTAGAATTCTATCGAGGGACAAGTGACCGCGAGGGGCGGTCGGAAAGCAACACACACGCTCGTCCTGGAAGTCAGGACAATCAACAAGGATATGCACAACTGTAAGAGGAACAACGCAATTTATACAATAAGGAACAGGGCAGCGCTCCATTAAGTGACTGTGGGTTAAGCGGGTATGACCAACCCGCAGCCGTGCCAAAGCAGCTTCCCACCGCCGGTTACGGTGGCAGGAGGAAGGCCACGGGGACACACTACGTTTGAGAGTACACAGCTTGTTACCAACCACAGAGGACCAACAACCCTGCCAACGGGCAAGGATGGAGGAATGATTAACAGCATAAAAGTCGGAATAAGGAATACCTTTACGGAATATGGGACAAGAACGGATAGCTTCCTTAGCGGCAGCATCCGCACGCTCATTTAAAGAAACACCAATATGGCTGGGAACCCAGCACAACTCTACCAATTAAAATTTACTAGACATAAGAAACAGCCAATGTTGAATCTCGATTACCACCGGATGGACAGTATTAAAGGAGCCTAGAGCCATGAGGGCACTACGAGAGTCAACGACAACAACAAAGGAGGATCGACAATGAGAAAGCAAGAGACGGAGAGCATAGAGAATAGCATAAAGTTCTGCTGTGAAGACGCTAGCCTCCGAAGGGCGGCGACACATATAAGTACGGTCAGGAAAAACAACAGAGTATCCCACACAGTAACAGGAGGCTGAACACAAGTTACCATCTGGGAGGTGAAATCCTGCAAGAGTCAAATAGAGAGAAAGATCTGGGGGTCGATATCACACCGAACCTGTCCCCAGAGGCCCACATCAAAAGGATATCATCAGCGGCATATGCTAGACTGGCCAACATACGAACTGCCTTTAGAAACTTGTGTAAGGAATCGTTTAGAACCCTGTATACCACTTATGTCAGACCAATCCTGGAATATGCAGCGCCAGCCTGGAGTCCATACCTAATTAAACACAAGACAAAGTTAGAGAAGATTCGGCGGTATGCCACCAGGCTCGTCCCGGAACTAAGAGGTATGAGCTACGAGGAAAGGCTAAAGGAGCTGAACCTCACATCCCTGGAAAACAGAAGAGTAAGGGGAGACATGATAACCACCTACAAAATTCTCAGGGGAATTAACAGGGTGGACAAAGCCAAACTCTTCAGCACGGGTGGGACACGAACAAGGGGACACAGGTGGAAACTTAGTACCTACATGAGCAACAGAGACGTTAGAAAGAAATTTTTCAGTGTCAGAGTAGTTAACAGATGGAATGCATTAGGCAGTGATGTGGTGGAGGTTGACTCCATACACAGTTTCAAATGTACATATGATAGAGCCCAGTAGGCTCAGGAACCTGTACACCAGATGATAGAGAGTTGAGAGGCGGGACCAAAGAGCTAAAGCTCAACCCCCGCAAGCACAACCAGGTGAGTACAGTCACAACAGCCTCCTGTGTGCGTCACAGTGCGTCTTGGAGACACGCAACAAGTCTCCTGACCTCTATGGAGTCTATTGAACCTCTCTCATCCTTGCCCCTTCCCGGGGTCGAATCCTTCATGTCCCATAAATAAGCAATTTAACTCTGACAAAGGGTTCAGTAGCCTTATCTGAGTCACTACACCTCCAGCCCTCCTCTTTGACGCCCTGTCTGCCTCAGTCCTGTCTCATATCTGGCCACTGATGTGTGGTTCTGGGTCGGCCAGGGGTGGTGGACGGGTCGGCCAAGGGTGGTGGACGGGTCGGCCAGGGGTGATGGACGGGTCGGCCAGGGGTGATGGACGGGTCGGCCAAGGGTGGTGGACGGGTCGGCCAAGGGTGGTGGACGGGTCGGCCAAGGGTGGTGGACGGGTCGGCCAGGGGTGGTGGACGGGTCGGCCAGGGGTGGTGGACGGGTCGGCCAGGGGTGGTGGACGGGTCGGCTAGGGGTGGTGGACGGGTCAGCCAGGAGTGGTGGACGGGTCGGCCAGGGGTGGTGGACGGGTCGGCCAGGGGTGGTGGACGGGTCAGCCAGGGGTGGTGGACGGGTCAGCCAGGAGTGGTGGACGGGTCGGCCAGGGGTGGTGGACGGGTCGGCCAGGGGTGGTGGACGGGTCGGCCAGGGGTGGTGGACGGGTCGGCCAGGGGTGGTGGACGGGTCAGCCAGGAGTGGTGGACGGGTCGGCCAGGGGTGGTGGACGGGTCAGCCAGGAGTGGTGGACGGGTCGGCCAGGGGTGGTGGACGGGTCGGCCAGGGGTGGTGGACGGGTCGGCCAGGGGTGGTGGACGGGTCGGCCAGAGGTGGTGGACGGGTCGGCCAGGGGTGGTGGACGGGTCGGCCAGGGCTGGTGGACGGGTCGGCCAGGGGTGGTGGACGGGTCAGCCAGGGGTGGTGGACGGGTCGGCCAGGGGTGGTGGACGGGTCAGCCAGGGGTGGTGGACGGGTCGGCCAAGGGTGGTGGACGGGTCGGCCAAGGGTGGTGGACGGGTCAGCCAGGAGTGGTGGACGGGTCAGCCAGGGGTGGTGGACGGGTCAGCCAGGAGTGGTGGACGGGTCGGCCAGGGGTGGTGGACGGGTCGGCCAGGGGTGGTGGACGGGTCGGCCAGGGGTGGTGGACGGGTCAGCCAGAGGTGGTGGACGGGTCAGCCAGGAGTGGTGGACGGGTCGGCCAGGGGTGGTGGACGGGTCGGCCAGGGGTGGTGGACGGGTCGGCCAGGGGTGGTGGACGGGTCGGCCAGGGGTGGTGGACGGGTCGGCCAGGGGTGGTGGACGGGTCGGCTAGGGGTGGTGGACGGGTCAGCCAGGAGTGGTGGACGGGTCGGCCAGGGGTGGTGGACGGGTCGGCCAGGGGTGGTGGACGGGTCGGCCAAGGGTGGTGGACGGGTCGGCCAAGGGTGGTGGACGGGTCGGCCAAGGGTGGTGGACGGGTCGGCCAGGGGTGGTGGACGGGTCGGCCAGGGGTGGTGGACCGGTCGGCCGGGGGTGGTGGACGGGTCAGCCAAGGGTGGTGGACGGGTCGGCCAAGGGTGGTGGACGGTTCGGCCAGGGGTGATGGACGGGTCGGCCAAGGGTGGTGGACGGGTCGGCCAGGGGTGATGGACAGGTCGGCCAGGGGTGATGGACGGGTCGGCCAAGGGTGGTGGACGGGTCGGCCAAGGGTGGTGGACGGGTCGGCCAAGGGTGGTGGACGGGTCGGCCAAGGGTGGTGGACGGGTCGGCCAGGGGTGGTGGACGGGTGGCCAGGGGTGGTGGACGGGTCGGCCAGGGGTGGTGGACGGGTCAGCCAGGGGTGGTGGATGGGTCGGCCAGGGGTGATAGTATATAGAATGGAAGTTTGAAATTGAATTGCTTTATAAAAATGAAGAATACTAATGAGTCTATATCAGAGAAAGTTTACCTGTCTCTGTCTGTCTGTCCAAGGTGGAGGCCAGACGCTCACGGCCAGCCTCACTCAATTTTGCGAAAGAAAATGGTCTGAGATAAGGAACAGACATAGACCGACCTCGACTAGCCCAAGTTAAATAAAATACTTCAAGCAATATTAATATTTACAAAGAATCCTGTGCGAATTTCAAAGTCAAGAGTGAAATATTTGGTGTGTTTCCCATAGAATTTTCAATGCTTTATAATACTTTTTCTCGAGCAAAAATGCCTACAATCTCATTAAACTTAACATTTCTTTTAAGTGCAATCTACCTGTCTCTGATATTCCTCTTTATCTGTACCCCACCATTCAAGTATCATACACACCTGTCACCAAGAAAGGTAATGAGAATCTTGCTCTTCTCAAAGCTGTCACTCTTGAAACAATTGCCTCCTCCATCGAGAGTTTAAGATCTCACGAGCACTGTGTCTACACCGACAGCTCAGTCCAATCCTCTACTGGACGGACTGCAGCGGCATGTAGGTTTTATAGAAATAATATTTGCACAAAGACTGTCAGTGTCAGGTTAAACAACTGGCTGACCTCCACACAAGCAGAACTAGCAGCACTACACCTAGCTACCAGTACATTAAAAAACATTGGAGGAGGAATAATATTCTGTGATTCAAAGTCTGCTCTTCAAACGAAAACTTCTCCTGGAAGATCGACAGCATGAACGTCATACTACCAATTATAAATGACCTAATCGCTGCACAGAGTAAAGGGTCTCGAATCTCCTTTGTATGGATACCTTCACACATAAATATAACCCATCATAATGAGACAGACATTGCTGCTAAATTAGCGTGTAACAAGGATGAAGTTGAATTAGATCTAGGTATCCCCATCTCTGCTGTCAAAACTATATTGGTCCAAACACTCAGGTCTGATAGGAAAGAAATTACAGCCTCCCAACGACCTGAAAGCACTGATGAACAAATCCACAAGGGCCGTGACGAGGATTCGAACCTGCGTCCGAGAGCATCCCAGACGCTGCCTTAATCGACTGAGCTTAATAGACTTAAGACAGCGTCTGGGATGCTCTCGGACGCAGGTTCGAATCCTCGCCATGGCCCTTGTGGATTTGTTCATTTGATGCATCACGCAATTGTGATTTCTGTGTGTACTGAAAGCACTAGTATTAAAAGCTATGAGTTGTTCAGAACTGAAACCTATATCTATGGGCAGCACAAAACGTCGACCAGACTGTGCGACACAGTGGTTGTCAGGATCAGGTTGGGTTACCGTTACCTGTGGCAGGTGGCTACCGTTACCTGTGGCAGGTGGCTACCGTTACCTGTGGCAGGTGGCTACCGTTACCTGTGGCAGGTGGCTACCGTTACCTGTGGCAGGTGGCTACCGTTATCTATGGAAGGTGGCTACCGTTACCTGTGGCAGGTGGCTACCGTTACCTGTGGCAGGTGGCTACCGTTACCTGTGGCAGGTGGCTACCGTTACCTGTGGCAGGTGGCTACCGTTACCTGTGGCAGGTGGCTACCGTTACCTGTGGCAGGTGGCTACCGTTACCTGTGGCAGGTGGCTACCGTTACCTGTGGCAGGTGGCTACCGTTACCTGTGGCAGGTGGCTACCGTTACCTGTGGCAGGTGGCTACCGTTACCTGTGGCAGGTGGCTACCGTTACCTGTGGCAGGTGGCTACTGTTACCTGTGGCAGGTGGCTACTGTTACCTGTGGCAGGTGGCTACCGTTACCTGTGGCAGGTGGCTACCGTTACCTGTGGCAGGTGGCTACCGTTACCTGTGGCAGGTGGCTACCGTTACCTGTGGCAGGTGGCTACCGTTACCTGTGGCAGGTGGCTACCGTTACCTGTGGCAGGTGTCTACCGTTACCTGTGGCAGGTGGCTACCGTTACCTGTGGCAGGTGGCTACCGTTACCTGTGGCAGGTGGCTACCGTTACCTGTGGCAGGTGTCTACCGTTACCTGTGGCAGGTGGCTACAGGTGACGGGTCTCCCAATCCTAAGCACTCCAGGTGCAAACTCTGTGAGCAGGAACCGGCATGATCTCCCACACTACATCACTGAATGCCCAGTTATTAGACCTTTCAGACCAGTTGGCGTGAGGTACCTGGAGCTTTGCAATTACTTTATTACCTCTCGTGTTCTTGAAGATATCCTCATAATGCACCCAGAGTCTGCCAGTGCAGACTACTGAACATATGGCCCTGTATGACTAACATCCTGTGTGATGGGGACTTTTAGCATCACGTAGCTAGCTTTGTGACACACACTGTACTCCCCTTCATATAGTCTAGGGCAGCTGCACAAATGCACATGTATCTAATGTATTAATAAAAAAAATACATTTTCGCAGAGAAGGGGAAAAGAGTGAAGGGCGTTTGTGGAAGGACAAAGAGGGGAAAAGGGGTTAAAGACTCAAGTGCAGCCACTTACCCCTTTGATTTTATAATATATTAAATATATATATATATATATATATATATATAGAGAGAGAGAGAGAGAGAGAGAGAGAGAGAGAGAGAGAGAGAGAGAGAGAGAGAGAGAGAGAGAGAGAGAGAGAGAGAGAGAGAGAGAGAGAGAGAGAAAGAGAGAGAGAGAGAGAGAGAGAGAGAGAGAGAGAGAGAGAGAGAGAAAGAAAGAGAGAGAGAGAGAGAGAGAGAGAGAGAGAGAGAGAGAGAGAAAGAAAGAGAGAGAGAGAGAGAGAGAGAGAGAGAGAGAGAGAGAGAGAGAGAGAGAGAGAGAGAGAGAGAGAGAGAGAGAGAGAGAGAGAGTATAACATACAAGATACTGAGGGAAACTGACCAGGTGGAGAAGGTCAGTGGATCTCAAGTGAGAGTAAACTGGCATGGGCAACAGGTCAATTATAACGCAAGAGGTGAAGCAAGGTCAGGAGGCGGAGGTGAAGTGCTTCACCTCACTCCTCTCTAGTCACTCATGGGCGAGTATATCCTCCTGCACACACACACACACACACACACACACACACACACACACACACACACACACACACACACACACACACACACACACACACATAGATTCACAGAAAATGAAAAGGAAATGTGTGAAACAGTAAACGAAAAGTTACAAAGTGTGTTTGTACAAAATGAAATCTTCAGGGAACCAGACACAATAAGAATTCCAGAGAACAACATAGAGCATATAGAGGTGTCTAAGACGAAGTGGAAAAAATGCTCAAGGAGCTAAATAAGAACAAAGCAGTTGGTCCAGATGGAGTTTCACCATGGGTTCTGAGAGAATGTGCACCTGAGCTCAGCATTCCACTTCAACTGATTTTTCAGGCATCCCTGTTTACAGGAGTTGTAGCTGATATGTGGAAAAAGGCTAACATAGTTCCAATCTACAAAAGTGGAAGCAGGGAAGACCCCCCTTAATTATAGACCTGTATCATTGACAAGTGTAATAGTCAAAATATTGGAAAAATAATTAAAACTAAATGGGTAGAACACCTGGAGAGAAATTATATAATATCAGACAGACAGTATGGTTTTCGATCTGGAAGATTCTGTGTATCGAATTTACTCAGTTTCTATGATCGAGCAACAGAGATATTACAGGAAAGAGATGGTTGGGTTGACTGCATCTATCTGGACCTTTAAAATGCTTTCGACAGACTTCCACATAAGAGGTTGTTCTGGAAACTGAAAATATTGGAGGGGTGACAGGTAAGCTTCTAACATGAATGTGAAAATTTTCTGACTGATAGAAAAATGAGGGCTGTGATCAGAGGCAATGTATCGGACTGGAGAAATGTCACAAGTGGAGTACCACAGGGTTCAGTTCTTGCACCAGTGATGTTTATTGTCTACATAAATGATCTACTAGTTGGTATACAGAATTATATGAACATGTTTGCTGATGATGCTAAGATAATAGGAAGGATAAGAAACTTAGATGATTGTCATGCCCTTCAAGAAGACCTGGACAAAATAAGTATATGGAGCACCACTTGGCAAATGGAATTTAATGTTAATAAATGCCATGTTATGGAATGTGGAATAGGAGAACATAGACCCCACACAACCTATATATTATGTGAGAAATCTTTAAAGAATTCTGATAAAGAAAGAGATCTAGAGGTGGTTCTAGATAGAAAACTATCACCTGAGGACCA
The DNA here is from genome assembly GCF_040958095.1 of Procambarus clarkii. Taxonomy (NCBI): domain Eukaryota; kingdom Metazoa; phylum Arthropoda; class Malacostraca; order Decapoda; family Cambaridae; genus Procambarus; species Procambarus clarkii. The sequence continues at coordinate 15,668,804 of NC_091229.1, forward strand.
CATAAAGAATATTGTGCGAGGAGCCTATGCCACGCTTTCTAACTTCAGAATTGCATTTAAATACATGGATGGCGATATACTAAAGAAATTGTTCATGACTTTTGTTAGGCCAAAGCTAGAATATGCAGCGGTTGTGTGGTGCCCATATCTTAAGAAGCACATCAACAAACTGGAAAAGGTGCAAAGACATGCTACTAAGTGGCTCCCAGAACTGAAGGGCAAGAGCTACGAGGAGAGGTTAGAGGCATTAAATATGCCAAAACTAGAAGACAATAAAAAGAGGCGATATGATCACTACATACAAAATAGTAACAGGAATTGATAAAATTGATAAGGAATATTTCCTGAGACCTGGAACTTTAAGAAGAAGAGGTCATAGATATAAACTAGCTAAACACAGATACTGAAGAAATATATGAAAATTCACTTTCGCAAACAGAGTGGTAGACGGTTGGAACAAGTTAGGTGAGAAGGTGGTGGAGGCCAAGACCGTCAGTAGTTTCAAAGCGTTATATGACAAAGAGTGCTGCGAAGACGGGACACCACGAGCGTAGCTCTCATCCTGTAACTACACTTAGGTAATTACACACACACACACAAGAACAACAACAACAACAACAGCCCCAGCTCCCAGGGAGCCAGTGAGAGGGAGGAAGTGATATTAGCCATGATAAGGAGGACCTGTTCCCTCCAGCTCCAGTTACCTGAGGGAGGGATGACACTGACCTCCACCACCACTTCTCTTTCACAACTACTTCGTGTTACTGCTTTCACTGCTGCTGCTGCTGCTACCTGCTCCTGCTGTGCTACCTGTTGCTGCTGTTGTAACAGCACCACGTTCACCAACAAGGAAGAAAGTAGGGAAGAGGAATTGCAGCAATATCGGCAGCAGCAGCAGGAGCAGGAGGAAGGACCTTACCTTGAGGTTACCTTCAGGTGCTTCCTGGGCTTAGTGTTCCCGGGGCCCGGTCGTCGACCAGGCCTCCTGGTTGCCGGACTGATCAACCAGGCTGTTGGACGCGGCTGCTCGCAGCCTGACGTATGAGTCACAGCCTGGTTGATCAGGTATCCTTTGGAGGTGCTTATCCAGTTCTCTCTTGAACACTGTGAGGGGTCGGCCAGTTATGTCACTTATGTGTAGTGGAAGCGTGTTGAACAGTCTCGGGCCTCTGATGTTGATAGTTCTCTCTTGAACACTGTGAGGGGTCGGCCAGTTATGTCCCTTATGTGTAGTGGAAGCGTGTTGAACAGTCTCGGGCCTCTGATGTTGATAGTTCTCTCTTGAACACTGTGAGGGGTCGGCCAGTTATGTCCCTTATGTGTAGTGGAAGCGTGTTGAACAGTCTCGGGCCTCTGATGTTGATAGAGTTCTCTCTTGAACACTGTGAGGGGTCGGTCAGTTATGCCCCTTATGTGTAGTGGAAGCGTGTTGAACAGTCTCGGGCCTCTGATGTTGATAGAGTTCTCTCTCAGAGTACCTGTTGCACCTCTGCTTTTCAACGGAGGTATTCTGTATTATTCTCATGTGATGTTATTTCTGTGTGCAGGTTTGGGACCAGCCCCTCTAATATTTTCCACGTGTAAATTATTATGTATCTCTCCCGCCTGCGCTCAAGGGAATACAGATTTAGGCTCTTTAGTCGGTCCCAGTAATTTAGATGTTTTACTGAGTGGATTCTAGCAGTAAAGGATCTCTGCACGCTCTCCAGGTCGGCAATTTCTCCAGCTTTGAAAGGGGCTGTCATTGTGCAGCAGTACTCCACTCTAGAGAGCACAAGCGTTTTGAAAAGTATCATCATCGGTATAGCATCTCTAGTGTGAAAAGTTCTTGTTATCCAACCTGTCAATTTTCTTGCAGTTGTGACGGCTACTTTATTGTGTTCTTTAAAGGTAAGGTCTTCCGACATCAGTACACCCAGGTCCTTTACATTGCCTTTACGTTCTATGTTATGATTTGCCTGAGTTTTGTACGTGGTTTCCGTTTTTATATTTTCATTTTTTCCGTAGCGCATTTATGAGCTGGAACTTATCTTCGTTAAACACCATATTAATTTCTGTAGCCCATAGAAATACCTGATCTACATCTGATTGGAGGTTTGCCGTGTCCTCTATGTTGCCAACTCTCATGAAAATCCTAGTGTCATCTGCAAAGGATGATACAGTGCTGTAGGTTGTGTTCTTGTCTATGTCCGATATGAGGATGAGAAAAAGTACTGGAGCAAGCACAGTACCCTGGGGGACTGAGCTCTTCACGGTTGATGGGCTGGATTTTATTTTGTTGACTATTACACATTGGGTTCTGTTAGTCAGGAAATTGTAGCTTCATCTGCCTATTTTTCCGGTAATTCCTTTTGAACGCATTTTATGTGCAATAACGCCATGGTCACATTTATCAAATGCTTTTGCGAAATCTGTGTAAATTACATCAGCGTTTTGTTTGTCTTCCATAGCATCTAATGCCATATCTTAGTTGTCCAGCAACTGCGACAGGCAAGAGCGCCCTGTTCTGAAACCATGTTGTCCGGGGTTATGGAGATGCTGTGATTCCATGTATTTTGTGATCTTACTTCTTAGCACTCTCTCAAAAATATTTATGATGTGCGATGTTAGTACTATCGGTCTGTAATTTTTTGCCTCTGCCTTATTTCCTCCTTTATGGAGTGGTGCTATCTCTGCTGTTTTTAGTATATCAGGAATAACGCCAGTATCTAGGCTTTGTCTCCACAGAATGTGAAGGGCCTGCAATAGTGATTTTTTACATTTCTTGATGAATATGGAGTTCCAAGAATCCGGGCCTGGTGCAGAGTGCATAGGCATACTGTTTATGGCTTCTTCAAAATCCAGTGGGGATAGGATGACGTCTGATATATGATTTGATGTTGGTATCATATCCATGAAAAATTCATTTGGGTTATCAATCTTTAGTGCGTTCAGTGGCTCGCTGAAAACAGAGTCGTACTGCTTCCTCAGTAACTCGCTTATTTCTTTGTTGTCATCGGTGAAAGTTCCATCTCCCTTTCGCAGGGGCCCGATACTAGATGTGGTTTTTTATCTTGATTTTGCATAGGAGAAAAAATATTTCGGATTTCTCTCTATTTCACTGATGGCCTTTTGCTCTCTTTGCCTCTCCTGGGTTTTGTATGATTCTTGTAGCTTCTGTTCAATTGTTTCTATTTCTCTATCCAACCTTCTTCGCCGTTCTTGAGATAGGGTGCGACTCTCAAGTTGCTCCACAATTCGTTTTCTTCGCCTATAGAGGGAACGACGGTCCCGTTCCAATCTGCATATCTTCCTCTTTTTTCTTAGGGGTATGCGGTTTGAACATATTTCTAGTGCTACTGAGCTTATTTTTTCCAGGCACTGGTTCAGGTTTGCATTTTCTAGCTGTTCTTCCCAGTTTATTTCTGTGAAGTCCTGGTTTATTTGCTCCCAGTTTATCTGTTTATTATTGAAGTTGAATTTGCTGAAATCTCCTCCACCGGGAATCTGGACTGGTTTTGAAGGTCTATTCCCACTGCTTGTCAGAACTTCAATTAAGTTATGATCTGAGTAACAGGTATTTGTAATCATTATGTTCCTGATCAATTCAGCATTATTAGAGAAAATGAGGTCCAGCGTGTTCTCCTTCCTAGTTGGTTCTACTATTTGCTGGTTTAAGGCAAACCTATCGCACATCCGTAGCAGGTCATTTGCATGTGCCTGTTCATTTAGGCTACTTCTTGGTATTCTTTCTGATATTACTGTATTAGCCAGGTGCTTCCATTTCAGGTGCCGTAGGTTGAAGTCCCCAAGCAGGATGATGTTCGGAGCTGGATTTGTGAGGTTTTCCAAGCAGTGTTCTGTTTTCATTAGTTGGTCTTTAAACTGCTGAGGGTTTGTCTCCAGTGACTTATATACAAGGACAATAACTACATTTAGGATCTCTATTTTGATTATCAGCACTTCCACTATATCATTTGAGGTGTTTATCAGCTCAGTACAGATGAGTGTGTCTTTGATGTAGAGGCTGACCCCACCCTGAAGCCGGTGTTTCCTATCACATCTGAAAAGATTGTACTCTGAGATCCATATTTCACCATTAAGGTAGTCCTTTGTGTGAGTTTCCGTTAGGGCTGCAAACACTGCATTTGCCTCATGAAGGAGACCATCTATAAAGTGAACTTTGTTGGATTTGCGTGTTTTTATACCCTGGATGTTGGCAAATATAAATGATGTTATCGTGTTAGTGGAAGTGCTGGATGCTTTAATTGGTGTTAATATCTGAGGCTCTGGTAAGGAGGGCACTGTGTTTGTGTCCTCTACAGCATTTGACCGAGTTGGTGGTAGAGTCTGGTCATTTTTAGCCATTCTTCTCCTCCTCCTCTTGCTAAAAAATTATCCCGGTCGATGGAGTAGTGGCTGTTTTCATAGTGGTAGTCTGTCGGTTTTATTCGCCTGGTACCTCTTATATGAAAAGCTGGACATTCAGCACTCTTTCCTGTCCAAAGAGTTCTTGCAAATTTCTGGGTGAAATAATTCACAGCTTTTGGTACATTTACCTGTATTGAGGAGGTTTCTGCACTTTCTAGGGTGATCGTACTTACATGTTCCATTTGTTCTTCCCGATATCCCATGTTTACAGGTAGCCCATTTGTAATACCAACAGATTTTGGGGCCTTCTTTTGTTTGTTTCCCTTTGCCAGGGACCGCACTCTGCTGCGGCGTCCCCGACACTGTGCTCTGCTCCGGTGCCCCCAACTCGGCGCTCTGCTCCGGCGCCGCTACCGCACTCTGCTGCGGCGTCCCCGACACTGTGCTCTGCTCCGGTGCCCCCAACTCGGCGCTCTGCTTCGGCGCCGCTGCCACCGAGCTCTGTGCCACATTTGGTTGTACCTTGGTGTCATGTACAGTTTGTCTGAAGACATTAGAAATTGCTATGCAGGCATTTATTAGTGATTCTCTGTTTTAGGCGGGAGTTTAATCCAGGATTTCCATCATCTTCAAAAAAGTTACATCATCCTTTTTGCAGAGTCAGTACACAGAGTGGTCACTGGGACCATTACTCCTTGGATTGTTAGTCATGTTGGCACATTTTTTGTGTATGGCTGCTGAACAGAGTTGGCATTGAAAGCTCTGTTGGTAATCTACCTTCATGTTGCATTCTTTGCACGTTTTTATCAAAGACATTTTTGTGGTGGTGGTCTTACAAGGTGGGGTGTTGACCGGTGGGGGGGTTGACCGTGGGTGTTGGCCGTGGGTGCTGGCCGTGGGTGCTGGCCGTGGGTGTTGACCGGTGGGGGTGTTGACCGTGGGTGTTGACCGTGGGTGCTGGCCGTGGGTGTTTACCAACTTGAGATAGGCCTGCAACCCAGCACGCAATAAACATCATCTACGACGCCGTAAGCTCAATTCGCAAGCAAAAACAGGTAGCTTTGATTGCGACGAGGGACGTACACAAGGCCTTCGACAGCCTGTGGCACGATGGTCTGGTGTATAAATTAGCAGACTTACCAGCGCAAAACTGGACCCTCCTCAGGCTGATCAGAAATTTCCTTAAGAATAGGCGTTACCCCCAGCTTCAAGGCAAAAGAGGCCGCAGCCTTCACCCCAACAGCTGGAGTCCCCCAAGGATCATGCTTGAGCCCGGTTCTCTTCAACATCTTTGTAAACGACCTGCCCCAACCAGAGTATAGGGACACCATTATCGTGCAATTTGCGGACGACGTAACACACGTAATAACATCTAACCCTAGCAGCCAAGCGGCCAAGCACGCAACTGTAACCCGTAAGGCAAACGTAGAACTAGCCAGGACTGCTAACTGGGAAAGGAAATGGAGGATCACCACTAACCCAGAAAAGATCCAATTAAGCACTGTCGGCTGTATGGCCTTCTCAATCGAAAATGAGGGGGGGGGGGATAAGAATCAGGGGTGAACCCCTGTAGGGGGGCCTCGTAACCTGGTGGATAGCGCGCAGGACTCGTAATTCTGTGGCGCGGGTTCGATTCCCGCACGAGGCAGAAACAAATGGGCAAAGTTTCTTTCACCCTGAATGCCCCTGTTACCTAGCAGTAAATAGGTACCTGGGAGTTAGTCAACTGTCACGGGCTGCTTCCTGGGGGTGGAGGCCTGGTCGAGGACCGGGCCGCGGGGACACTAAAAAGCCCCGAAATCATGTCAAGATCATCTCAAGATAACCCATAGCCATCTCAAACTCCAACACAGTGCTCGGTTACAACTTCAACAGGCTACTCAACTCCTCCCAGTACGTATCCCAGAAGACAGCGATGGCCCGGGGCTCACTGGCGAGGCTCTTCCGTTTCAAGCAAGCCCCATCCCACGTCAAGCTCCACCTGTACAGCATGATCATAAGGCCTAGCCTGGAATACCCTTACGTCCCCCTGAACCTCACCAACAACACCAACATGCTGAAGATCCAACGAGTACAAAACAAAGCACTTCGCTTTGCAGCGGGCCTGACTCTGAGGGACAGGGTAAGAACTGACCTGATCCATGAGACGCTCAACATGAAGCCAATGAACACCAGGCTCAGCTACCTGGCCAGAAGACAGTTGTACCGCATGAAGAACATGTATGTCCCAGACCCCGAAGATCCCTTCGTAGCAGAAAACATCACCAGCGACTACGAGATCCACGAACCACCACACACAACCACAAGAATCACTCTCCAACAGTAAGTGATCAGACACATCCGTGATGAGGCCTTCCCAAGACCTCAGATACTAAGCGGCCTGCCAGACCACCCAGATGAGTGGCCCATCCCGGACTCGATCTACACCAAATGAAGAATAAAGAAGAAGACAAAAATAATAAACAAATAAATAAAAAAAAAATAAAAAAAAAAATAAATAAAACTCCTACAAAAAAAATATAAAACCAAAAAACCATTTGTGGTGGCGTCAGAAGTGTAACTACCCTGATGTTGCTAAGATTAGCCTCCTTCAGCCAACTCCATCGGCTCTAGTGCTTTAGGACACCAACAAGGGCACAAACACTAGCCCCCCCCCCCCCAGCCAATGTACTGACAACCCAACATAACACATATGCAAACTAAGGACACATACACATATGTCAACCCATGGTGGACAGGCCACCAAACTTTCAAACCTCCTCTCTCTCTACACCCGCATCCTCTTCCTGAATTTCATCTCCCCATCCCCCTACCTCTCCCATCCTTTCCATTCCCTATGGACACCAAAGCGAAAAGCCTGCAGGAGGCTGTATGGACGGTCAGTGTTGCTACCACGTGTCGCACTCTTAATTTGTTCTGTTCACTTGTTAGATTACATTACTTGCATTTTCCCACTAGTTATCTTACAGCGGAGGCGTCTAGTTTCTGTGTCTGGGCACTAGTTACCTGAGTACGTTACACTATTTGAAAAAATACACACACAGAGGGTACTGGGGTGGGCCTACCTCCAAGTGGCCCTTGTTTACATACACACGACGGAATTATTTTGTGTATAAATTGTTCACTTGATATTAAAATATGTTATCTAATTTTTTTTTATAATAGACACAGGTTTTGCACAGAGAGCTTAGCACTATGGACACTGATTACTTGATGTATCAATAGCGAGGGATGTGATATATTGACGACTTGGCAACTATCGCCTAAGGCCTCCTGGCACCACGAGGGCAGGCCTTCACTACACACGAATTTCACTTATTTTTCCTTGAACACAAACGGTCGGATGGTAATCACTATGATATATTGCTTAATATGTTGAGACACACTTTAAAAGTTATCTGACTGTGTTTAGTTCCTGTATCACTGAAATGTCCCTAGTTATATATTGTTTTCCGCGGAGCTCGCACCGCGTGGCCCTTCCCCTCTCACACCCAGAACACGACAGTAATATCGGCAGCAGCAGCAGCAGCAGGAGGATGAAAGACAGCAATATCAGCAGCAGCAGCAGGAGCTAGGAGGAAAGACAGCAATATCAGCAGCAGCAGCAGGAGGAGGAAAGACAGCAATATCGGCAGCAGGAGGAAGGACAGCAATATCAGCAGCAGCAGCAGCAGCAGGAGGAAGCACAGCAATATCAGCAGCAGCAGCAGGAGGAAGCACAGCAATATCGGCAGCAGCAGCAGGAGGAGGAAGGACAGCAATATCAGCAGCAGCAGCAGGAGGAGGAAAGACAGCAATATCAGCAGCAGCAGCAGGAGGAGGAAAGACAGCAATATCAGCAGCAGCAGCAGGAGGAAGCACAGCAATATCCGCAGCAGCAGCAGGAGGAGGAAAGACAGCAATATCAGCAGCAGCAGCAGGAGGAGGAAAGACAGCAATATCAGCAGCAGCAGCAGGAGGAAGCACAACAATATCGGCAGCAGCAGCAGCAGCAGGAGGAAGCACAGCAATATCAGCAGCAGCAGCAGGAGGAAGCACAGCAATATCAGCAGCAGCAGCAGGAGGAGGAAAGACAGCAATATCAGCAGCAGCAGCAGCAGGAGGAGGAAAGACAGCAATATCGGCAGCAGCAGCAGGAGGAGGAAAGACAGCAATATCAGCAGCAGCAGCAGGAGGAAGCACAGCAATATCAGCAGCAGCAGCAGGAGGAAGCACAGCAATATCAGCAGCAGCAGCAGGAGGAGGAAAGACAGCAATATCGGCAGCAGCAGCAGCAGCAGGAGGAGGAAAGACAGCAATATCAGCAGCAGCAGCAGGAGGAAGCACAGCAATATCAGCAGCAGCAGCAGGAGGAGGAAAGACAGCAATATCAGCAGCAGCAGCAGCAGGAGGAAAGACAGCAATATCAGCAGCAGCAGCAGGAGGAAGCACAGCAATATCGGCAGCAGCAGCAGCAGCAGGAGGAAGCACAGCAATATCAGCAGCAGCAGCAGGAGGAAGCACAGCAATATCAGCAGCAGCAGCAGGAGGAGGAAAGACAGCAATATCAGCAGCAGCAGCAGGAGGAGGAAAGACAGCAATATCGGCAGCAGCAGCAGGAGGAGGAAAGACAGCAATATCAGCAGCAGCAGCAGGAGGAAGCACAGCAATATCGGCAGCAGCAGCAGCAGGAGGAGGAGGAAAGACAGCAATATCAGCAGCAGCAGCAGGAGGAAGCACAGCAATATCGGCAGCAGCAGCAGGAGGAGGAAGCACAGCAATATCAGCAGCAGCAGCAGGAGGAGGAAGCACAGCAATATCAGCAGCAGCAGCAGGAGGAGGAAGCACAGCAATATCAGCAGCAGCAGCAGCAGCAGGAGGAAGCACAGCAATATCGGTAGCAGCAGCAGGAGGAGGAAGCACAGCAATATCGGCAGCAGCAGGAGGAGCAGCAGCAGAAGTGTTTTCCGACAATATTCTCCTAAACACAACCTCACCACCACCATGAAGAGACCAACAGCATGAAGAAGTCTGGTGTGACTGTGACGATCAGTAATCACCCCGCCGGGTGCCTGAACCACGCTCCGAAGGCTCGCTCCCAACTGCTGTATTATCCCTATATTTACAACCCTCACTCCTTCCCAGCCCTCCCTCCCACAGCTGGCTAGTACATATGCCCACCAATAGACAGCTTGCAACCCTTCCACTGATCATTTTCTGGCCGGGGTTCTAAGCTTGCGCCCTCTGGCTTAGAGGAGGGAAGTCAGGCTATGACCAAGACAGTTCGTCATCAGATAATAACATCTACCTAACCTAACCTAACCTAACCTAACCGAACCTAACCTGACTTAACCTAACCTGACCTAACCTAACCTTACCTTACCTAATCAACCTAACCTAACCTAACCTAACGTATCGTAAAATGCCTCTGCCCCCAGTTCCTTACTATAATCCGACGGTACGAGGTAAAAATTTGAGTCTTGATGAAGAAATTAATTCTCTGTGCAGGTCTCTACACTGGTTCACGTCCCCGTGGTCGCTGATGGAAGATGCGCCAACTATTTCTGTTCCGTCCGGGATTCGAACCCGGTTTCAATCGAATTCTCGATTGTGCGTCGAGAACGAAGCCGACTGTACTACCGGGACCCTTAATGATATAAAAGCCCATATTAATGAAAAACGGTTTACACACGACTCACAACTGCTGACGTTCGAACACTTCCGGAACAAGTGCTTCACTGACGACTTTAGTTCGAACCACAACGCTGTAAATGCTTCACCCACGTACTACAAATACAAATAATCGCCAACAGAACCTATAAACACCTAATCTCACTTATGCCTAACTATAAACAACTTTAATATTTATAAAATAAACCTATTTTTAATGCACGATGCTTTAAAATTTAGGAATGAGTCTTAGGAGACGGCCGCAGCTTTAACGAGCCTGGCAAGAGGACGTGTCGAGACACCACTCGGTGCACCAATACCGTGACCACTCCGACATCAATTGTCTAAAAATGGTGGGAGATCTTGGGGCCCGCTGCCACCCATCACCCGGCAACACTCGTGGCATATATTAATAATAATAATTGATTATTATTGGGCTCAGTTATTTCATAAATTCCTTGAACATGCTAGGATCGCACCCAGTTTCATGTGTAACAAGCCAATTGTATAACTGTAAAGTCTAACGACCCCCTCAAAGGACTCGAACCTGGGTGAACAAGATGCAGATAAGAGCGATACGAAACTGCTGTAAGATAGGTGACATCTGCCCAGCACAGCTACACACACAATACAGAGCTTTAAATGTTTACTGACTTGAATAAACCTTCACATCTACAAATAAAATCTCTCTCTCTCTTTCTCGAGAGGAAAACCTTTCCCCCGTCCTAAGCCCATGATCAAGCTGACTGTGGTGGTTGGTGGCCTCTTCTTGCCTCAGTTCGTAGCCTTCCTTGCTTGTAGTGTATTACCACGAAGCAGGGTGCCACCATCACTTTGTTGCCATTAAAGGAAAATACTAATTTTAGTAGTAGTAGTAGTAAAGATTATAGCGTTAGCAGTAATAAGTAGTTGGTGCAGATGACAGAAGTGATTAGGACCCACATTGGATAGAAACCTTCCTGGTTGACCAGACGACCAACTGAGAGGCTTGGTTGGTGACCGGGCCGCAGGGCCATTGATCCCCGGAACCTCCACAGGGTAGACCAGGTAGCCAAAAATTTTACCCTACACCTTTTTCAATGATGAATGATGACACAAAGTCTTTCCGTGATAGTGTATCTTATCAACAGGTCGGGGACAGGAGGACAGGCAGAGGAGGACAGGGACAGGAGGACAGGCAGAGGAGGACAGGCAGAGGAGGACAGGGAGAGGACAGGGACAGGAGGACAGGGACAGGAGGACAGGGACAGAAGGACAGGCAGAGGAGGACAGGCAGAGGAGGACAGGGACAGGAGGACAGGGACAGGAGGACAGGCAGAGGAGGACAGGGAGAGGACAGGGACAGGAGGACAGGGACAGGAGGACAGGGAGAAGAGGACAGGCAGAGGAGGACAGGGACAGGACAGGGACAGGAGGACAGGCAGAGGAGGACAGGGAGAGGAGGACAGGGAGAGGACAGGGACAGGAGGACAGGGACAGGAGGACAGGGACAGGAGGACAGGGACAGGAGGACAGGGAGAGGAGGACAGGCAGAGGAGGACAGGCAGAGGAGGACAGGGACAGGAGGACAGGGACAGGAGGACAGGCAGAGGAGGACAGGGACAGGAGGACAGGGACAGGAGGACAGGCAGAGGAGGACAGGGAGAGGAGGACAGGCAGAGGAGGACAGGGACAGGAGGACAGGCAGAGGAGGACAGGCAGAGGAGGACAGGGACAGGAGGACAGGCAGAGGAGGACAGGGAGAGGACAGGGACAGGAGGACAGGGACAGGAGGACAGGGACAGGAGGACAGGCAGAGGAGGACAGGCAGAGGAGGACAGGCAGAGGAGGACAGGGACAGGAGGACAGGGAGAGGAGGACAGGCAGAGGAGGACAGGCAGAGGAGGACAGGCAGAGGAGGACAGGCAGAGGAGGACAGGCAGAGGAGGACAGGGACAGGAGGACAGGGACAGGAGGACAGGGAGAGGAGGACAGGCAGAGGAGGACAGGCAGAGGAGGACAAGCAGAGGAGGACAGGCAGAGGAGGACAGGGACAGGAGGACAGGCAGAGGAGGACAGGCAGAGGAGGACAGGCAGAGGAGGACAGGCAGAGGAGGACAGGGACAGGAGGACAGGCAGAGGAGGACAGGCAGAGGAGGACAGGGACAGGAGGACAGGCAGAGGAGGACAGGCAGAGGAGGAAAGGGACAGGAGGACAGGCAGAGGAGGACAGGCAGAGGAGGACAGGCAGAGGACAGGGACAGGAGGACAGGGACAGGAGGACAGAGACAGGAGGACAGGGACAGGAGGGCAGGGACAGGAGGACAGGGACAGGAGGACAGGGACAGGAGGACAGGGAGAGGGCAGGGAGAGACCCTTCTGCTTTTCTCCCCTCACTTCACCTGTTATATATTGAACCTGAAACAGTATCTTGAGGTTATCTTGAGATGATTTCGGGGCTTAGCGTCCCCGCGGCCCGGTCCTAGACCAGGCCTCTTTTGTTACACACCTCCAGGAAGCAGCCCGTAACAGCTGTCTAACACCCAGGTACCTATTTACTACTAGGTTAACAGGAACATCAGGGTGAAAGAAACTCTGCCCATTTGTTTCGGCCTCCACCGGGGATCGAAGCCGGAACCTCAGGACCACGAATCCCGAGCGCTGTCCACTCAGCTGTACAAGAAAAACCTCAATATAACCCGTATGATTTTGTGTTTCCTCCATGTATCTACCTTCTCTCTAATTCCCTCCTTCCTTACCTCTTTCCCTTGCTCTCCCTCATTGTTGCCCTCGCCCCTACGGCCTCGTTAAACTGTCTCCTCACTCTGTCTCAACCACCCTCTTATCTTGAGAACTTATCTCATCCCTTGTGACCTTGTTGGTAAAGACCTCTTACAGTGACCCCTAATCACCCACAAGCCTCCTTGACCTCTCTTGATCCCACTCTCGCAACAGGTCAAAGGTCATACAGTGGAGCTTACGGTCAGAAAGGTCATGCTTGGAGAGTTAATTACCACAAGCTAGAACAGAGAGAGAGAGAGAGAGAGAGAGAGAGAGAGAGAGAGAGAGAGAGAGAGAGAGAGAGAGAGAGAGAGAGAGAGAGAGAGAGAGAGAGAGAGAGAGAGAGAGAGTGTGTGTAGCGCCCAAGAAGCACAATACTGCCGCCAGTGTACCACAGGGTGGTGTTCTTGGTCCCTGGCTGTGGAATGTTAACTTCAGTGCCCCTCACCGCCCCTCACTCTTGAAGCCACAGTGCTGAAGACAACACTATCCTTCACAAATACTAGTGAGGAAATGCTGACTACCACAAGGGTCATGCATTACCCCTTGCAGCCACTTCGTCCCAGGGAAGACGATAGCAAGTTACACTGATGATAATTATAACTAGCATGAAGGATATCGCACCAGGGACAGGCACAGAGATCTAATGGTCCGGGAGAGAGCTCACATTATGGGGGGTGAGTGTTGACTTTCCCAGCGAGCATACAGAGCCACGTGCTGAATCAAGCAAGGAAGGCAGCCAAGACACCTACGGTCTTAGGGGTCCGTCTCAACAGCAGCGGTTGCAAAACATTCCATGAAGCGCACGTTCACTCCGATCTTGACTATACATCACTTTCCTAAACAGCCTCTGACCTCTTTCCTCTGTTTGCGGGGGGGGGGGGGACTTGGGGGGTCTTGGCGGTGGGGCTTGGGGGGTCTTGGGAGGGGGGCTTGGGGGGGGGGGTCTTGGGGGGTCTTGGGGGAAGGGGGGGTCTGGACCTAACGTGGTCATAAACATTATTAATTTGTATATAAATGTACGCAATTATTCCATTGACCTCACAAAACATCTCTTTAATATTCATGGATGCACGTTCACAATCATGCTTTCGGCACTATATACGTTCAGAGCCTCACCATCACTACACATTCACAGTCCGACCTACATCTGCCCACGTTCACTATCTCATCTTCAGCACAACACGTTCACAACCTGACCGTCATGAAGACACGTTCACAACCCCAACAAGGTGGCAGGTGGAGCGTGTGGTGGTGGGGCTCAAGGTGGAGGCGGCCCGGTGTGTGGTCAAGGCTGCTGGTCGGTGGTCTGGTCAACCAGGCTGTAACACCCCGCACCTTGCCCTCTCTCCCTCGCCAAACCTCTCCTATATATTACTAGCGCGATACATAAATAAACTGGCTATTACTGTAGTCTTCCCCCGCCGTGCCTGCCAAACAGGTCTTGTCAGCAAGGACAAAACAAATACATATATTAGTGTGGTTTGTCGGGGGAGGTTGGCGCCGCCAGTACTAGTGGCGGCGGCACGACCTGTTTTTATATATTTTGGGTCCCGGGGACATTTTGTTTGTCCAGTTGTCCAGGTGACGCCTGCCGGAGTTGACAGGGGGAGACAGGGACACGGGGGTCACGCAGGGGTCACGCGGGGGGTCAGGTACTGCGAGGTGTGCCCCTGGCGACAGCGGCGCCAGCAGCAGGAGGCAGACGCCGGCAACTCCTCCCCCGGGTCGCCATGCGCGGAGAATTGCCGCAACTCTCCTATTGTTCCTTTTTTGTGTAGTGCCGGCGACTGCGTGCGTGTCTGTGCCGCTCACGACCCGCTGCCCGTCGCTCGCTCCTAACCCCACACTGCAGGGCAAAACAATATACATTTTTATATATATTTATTTATATATATATTACTGGGAAATTGAAGGTTTGGGAGCGCGCCACTGGAGGAGGAGTTGCGGGTCGGTCAGTCGACTTTGAGAGGCAGTGGAGTGCGCACGTCGTCGCGGGTCGCTCCTCCACACGCGTAGTGTCAGTCGCGCGCTTGAGGTGATACACGCCGACGGCTCCCACGGTTATGGCGACCTGGTCATCATTCCTGCTATGAACCTGCTGTCCTTAGACAGAACAACACACAGAACTGCGTTGGTGATTGTCATAAAGTGTTTGTGATTGTGTGTGTAGTGTAGGTGTCAGTGTGTCGGGGCGGTGACAACGTGATTGACACCCGTGTCGCTGTCAAGTGTCACCCGTCAAGAGACAACAAGAGCCGCACTATCTAGTACATGTACACCCACACCCACGGTACAGTCCTCGGTGCATATATCCCCCGCATATAATTATACCTTATATCTACCGTACTCTACTCTGATATATTACAATCTTTGATTGTTAAATTATATATCTTATTATAATATATATTCCCGAAGCCTCTTTTTACTTAATTAAATATAATATATTTATTAACCGAAACTTTGTGGCTTTTGTTCATATTGAATATGAACCAAATAGTTTAATTTTCAATATAATTCAGTTTAGAAGACAAAGTACCTAAACGTTTAATATTTAATACGGATTAATTCATACAATAATATAAGTTATACATGAGTGTTGTAATTGGATTTGTTTATATATGAAAAATTAAATTACATTCACCGTATGTATAAGGCCTTTTACAGTCGGGGAAACAATGACGGTGATTGGCATAAAAATGTTCACACAGATGTTTTGTTATTGTGATTAAGCGAGATTTTAACCAAGGCTTTAACCACGACTTTAACCAAGGTTTTAAGCAAGACTTTAACCACGACTTTAACCACGACTTTAACCAAGGTTTTAAGCAAGATTTTAACAACGACTTTAACCAAGGATTTAAGCAAGATTTTAACAACGACTTTAACCAAGGATTTAAGCAAGACTTTAACCACGACTTTAACCAAGGCTTTAAGCAAGACTTTAACCAAGGCTTTAACCAAGACTTTAACCAAGACTTTAACCAAGACTTTAACCAAGGCTTTAACCACGAATTTAACCAAGACTTTAACCACGAATTTAACCAAGACTTTAACCAAGACTTTAACCAAAGCTTTAACCAAGACTTTAACCAAGACTTTAACCAAAGCTTTAACCAAGACGAGTTTTAACAAGTATCATCAATCCCAAAAACTTGAAAAAAGTAACAAAGCTAAAACTTCATAAACATATCATCAATGCTATTCACAATATATAAATTAATAACAATAAAAAATAATAAAATATCATCAGTATCATCAAAAGATATCAATATCATCAAAAGATATCAATATCATCAAAAGATATCAATATCATCAAAAGATATCAATATCATCAAAAGATATCAATATCATCAAAAGATATCAATATCATCAAAAGATATCAATATCATCAAAAGATATCAATATCATCAAAAGATATCAATATCATCAAAAGATATCAATATCATCAAAAGATATCAATATCATCAAAAGATATCAATATCATCAAAAGATATCAATATCATCAAAAGATATCAATATTATCAAAAGATATCAATATCATCAAAAGATATCAATATCATCAAAAGATATCAATATCATCAAAAGATATCAATATCATCAAAAGATATCAATATTATCAAAAGATATCAATATCATCAAAAGATATCAATATCATCAAAAGATATCAATATCATCAAAAGATATCAATATCATCAAAAGATATCAATATCATCAAAAGATATCAATATCATCTGACGTAGCATCAATACAGAATTAAACTAAATGCATCAATTAAACAATTCAATACACGTATGGTCAGACACCAAGAAGAGCAGCCTAATGATCTTTATCTATACCTCATGCAATGAACGACCACTTGGGCTGGACGGTAGAGCGACCGTCTCGCTTCATGCAGGTCGGCGTTCAATCCCCGACCGTTCATACAAGCGGTTGGGGGCACCATTCCTTTCCCTCCGTCCCATCTCAAATCCTTATCCTGACCCCTTCCCAGTGCTATATAGTCGTAATGGCTTGGCGCTTTCCCTGATAGTTTATCTTCCCCTTTCCTTTAATGAACAAAATTTCAACTCACAAAATAAAATAATTTTAACTTAGGCTTAACGAGTTACAGTGTTAACTATATGTGTGTTTGGTTCGTTTCTTAAGCTCTTAATATAGCTATATAAACTATCTTATAAAACAATCACCTATGAAAATCGATTTATAAGCTTTATATATACGAAAATATACATTTCCGATAGAGTGTTTATGAACATTTTAAGCACGTATGTAATTGTTTCAGAAGATTTGTTTGGCAAAATGTATATATATATATATATATATATATATATATATATATATATATTAGTATATTTTGGTAGCAGTCTTTCCTGTAGACATATATTATTATATATGACCGAAAAAGTAAGATTAATAATTCTAACACGAATTTTCTCAATCTTTCGTACATTTCTTTTCACTGTTGGTGGTAATTCAAAAATCAATTCTCCAAAATTCATTTTTATTTCTAGTCTGACACGACACTTGAGAGCGTTTCGTAAAACTTATTACATTTTCAAAGACTTTAGTTAACACATACACAACTGAATAGAACTTACACATCTCCGATTTGTTTATATCTACATTTGAGTGAGGTGGATGGGGTGAGGTGGTATTAATAGGGTATTAATTTCATCAACACTAGACACAACACGAAACAATGGGTATTGAATGGAAGTGATTGTAGAAAGCCTATTGGTCCATATTTCTTGATGCTTCTATATTGGAGCGGAGTCTTGAGGTGGGTAGAATATAGTTGTGCATTAGTTGGCTGTTGATTGCAGGTGTTGACTTTTTAATGTGTAGTGCCTCACAAACGTCAAGCCGTCTGCTATCGCTGTATCTATCGATGATTTCTGTGTTGTTTACAAGGATTTCTCTGGCGATGGTTTGGTTGTGGGAAGAGATTATATGTTCCTTAATGGAGCCCTGTTGCTTATGCATCGTTAAACGCCTAGAAAGAGATGTTGTTGTCTTGCCTACATACTGGGTTTTTTGGAGCTTACAATCCCCAAGAGGGCATTTGAAGGCATAGACGACGTTGGTCTCTTTTAAAGCGTTCTGCTTTGTGTCTGGAGAGTTTCTCATGAGTAGGCTGGCCGTTTTTCTGGTTTTATAGTAAATCGTCAGTTGTATCCTCTGATTTTTGTCTGTAGGGATAACGTTTCTATTAACAATATCTTTCAGGACCCTTTCCTCCGTTTTATGAGCTGTGGAAAAGAAGTTCCTGTAAAATAGTCTAATAGGGGGTATAGGTGTTGTGTTAGTTGTCTCTTCAGAGGTTGCATGGCGTTTCACTTTCCTTCTTATGATGTCTTCGATGAAACCATTGGAGAAGCCGTTGTTGACTAGGACCTGCCTTACCCTACAGAGTTCTTCGTCGACTTGCTTCCATTCTGAGCTGTGGCTGAGAGCACGGTCGACATATGCGTTAACAACACTCCTCTTGTACCTGTCTGGGCAGTCGCTGTTGGCATTTAGGCACATTCCTATGTTCGTTTCCTTAGTGTAGACTGCAGTGTGGAAACCTCCGCTCTTTTCCATGACTGTTACATCTAGAAAGAGCAGCTTCCCATCCTTTTCCATCTCGTAAGTGAAACGCAGCACGGAACTCTGCTCAAACGCCTCCTTCAGCTCCTGCAGATGTCTGACATCAGGTACCTGTGTAAAAATGTCGTCAACATACCTGCAGTATATGGCCGGTTTCAAGTTCATGTCGACTAAGACTTTTTGCTCGATGGTACCCATGTAGAAGTTTGCAAACAGGACACCTAGGGGAGAACCCATGGCGACCCCATCTACTTGCTTATACATGTGCCCATCCGGGCTCAAGAAGGGTGCCTCTTTAGTACAAGCTTGGAGTAGTTTCCTTAGAATATTCTCTGGTATGTCAAGAGGAGTACAGGCTGGATCACGATACACTCTGTCGGCTATCATCCCGATTGTCTCGTCCACAGGTACGTTGGTGAACAGTGATTCTACGTCCAACGAAGCTCTTATCCCTGTGGCCCGTGTGCCCTGCAGTAAGTCAACAAATTCTTTTTGAGACTTCAGGCTGAAGGCGCAAGGAACATAAGGAGTCAGCAGGCCGTTGAGTCGCTTCGCCAGTCTGTACGTGGGTGTGGGTATCTGGCTAATGATTGGCCGAAGTGGGTTTCCAGGCTTGTGTGTCTTGACATTTCCATACGCATATCCAGGTTTATATTCCCCAATAATCTTTGGCAGGTGGAGTCCGGATTTCTTGGCGTTCACAGTTTCAATTCGGCTGTAGTGTCCTTCGTTACCCCTTTGGAATTTAGTTTGGTCAGAGAGTATGAGGCTCATTTTCGCCAGATATTCGTCTTTTTTAAGAATGACATATATTGGCGACTTGTCACCTCTGACAACTATCTCCTTGTTCTCACGAAGGCTTTTAGCTGCCGCTTTGAGCTCGGGGGACAGTATGGTGCTTCTGTAATTGCCTCGATTCGTTCCTCCTTCCGCAATAAGTATATATATATATATATATATATATATATATATATATATAAAAATATAAAATAAAAAACTTGGAAAGATAATCGACGAATGATTTCACATGAAAATAATTTAGACTATACATTAATTAATGTTGTTAAAAAGTATAACCTTATTGAATTTCTTACTGTTGTGAAGTAAATGTTGTGTTGTGAATGAAGTGTTGTGAATTTTCCTCCTGCCGCTGTGTCAGGAAGTGGGGAAATTTATCAAATAAATAATATAAATAAATAGTTTATGTAAGTCATAGTACAGACATAGATATTGAGTTCCAAGCATAATGTTGGATGTGTAGTAAGTATATTGACTCACCTATATTGACTACCACTCACCAGTCTCCGTGGTGTAGTGGTAAGACACTCGCCTGGCGTTCCGCGAGGACTTTGTCATGGGTTCGTATCCTGGCCGGGGAGGATTTACTGGGCGCAAATCCTTAACTGTAGCCTCTGTTTAACTCAACAGTAAAATGTGTACTTGGTTGTAACAAGGATTCTTCGCGGCGGGGATCGTATTCCAGGGACCTGCCTAAACGCTACGCGTACTAGTGGCTCTACAAGAATGTTCCAACTCTTGTATATACCGTATCTCTATATATAGACTATGCCTGGAGCCACTAGCACCCACCTTAACACAAGCGAACACAACATTAATGGCAAGGGAGTCGGTCGGCCGAGCGGACATCACGCTGGACTTGTGATCCTGTGGTCCTGGGTTTGATCCCAGGCGCCGACGAGAAACAATGGGCAGAGTTTCTTTCACTCTATGCCCCTGTTACCTAGCAGTAAAATAGGTACCTGGGTGTTAGTCAGCTGTCACGGGCTGCTTCCTGGGGCTGGAGGCCTGGTCGAGGACCGGGCCGCCGGGACACTAAAAAGCCCCGAAATCATCTCAAGATAACCTCAGGGGCATGAACGCGGTCAAACACCCTGGGAACAAGCAGCTCATTTGACAGGACTCTTGACAGGATTTACACTGCCAGGCAACATCTCATTGTGATATTAATATTAGGGACACAGCCGGGAATATATCTTTACTTTCCCTGATGAGTTTTACTGTGAACTGTAGACCAACTGCGTCATTGTACTTCTCGCTCTACGGGCTCACCATAGCCCGTGCTACTTGGAACTTTTTGTTCTAGGTAGCGAATCCTTAACAACACACATACCTCTCGCTCGTTCCTTGAGCTGTATTGTCTTACACTCACGTTTAGCGAGTGATTAGCGAGAGGCTGAAATAAGGAAGTATCAGGAGAAAGCGCCTAGGAATTACGACTATTTGGCACTGGGGAGGGGTCAGGATAAGGATTTAGGATGGGTCGGAGGGAAGGAATGGTGCCCAACCACTTGTGGACGGTCGGGGGATTGAACACCGACCTGCATCCATAATATTGGCAAGCGTTGAGGTTACAGTATAATTAGTCCCTTGCAAGGTCTATGTTGCACCTGGCCGACCTCTCGAGCGGTCACAACCTCACTAAACTGATGCACTAAATTGTCCTTACCTAACCTAACCGAGGACCCATTAATAGAAAACGGGACATCACGTCAATTTTGCGAGCCGCCTTAGGGGATTTATACGTCAAAATATGATATACTAATGAGCAAATCCACAAGGGCCGTAACGAGGATTCGAACCTGCGTCCGGGAGCATCCCAGACACTGCCTTAATCGACCGAGCTACAACAGGGTAAAAAGAGTTGAAACCGAAGTTCTACTGAACTTACTGGTTCCCGTAGCCTCTCCGAGGCACGACGTTAGTGTGATTTCTGTGTGTTAGGATGTACTGTTCGCGAGGACGGGCTGACACACACACGTTAATGTGTATATATACCATTACAACACAGGCTTCTGTGTTTAGTAATTGTTTAAAAGTGGTTTGTTGTGGTGTTGCATCACCTTACAAGCATCATGACACGCAGAACATAACGACCCTTTCTTGAGGTTATCTTGAGATGATTTCGAGGCTTTTAGTGTCCCCGCGGCCCGGTCCTCGACCAGGCAACCACCCCCAGGAAGCAGCCCGTGACAGCTGACTAACACCCAGGTACCTATTTTACTGCTAGGTAACAGGGGCATAGGGTGAAAGAAACTCTGCCCATTGTTTCTCGCCGGCGCCTGGGATCGAACCCAGGACCACAGGATCACAAGTCCAGCGTGCTGTCCGCTCGGCCGACCGACTCCCTTTGTGCTGGAGTACTGAGCACTTTCCCTCACCAGGCACCTGCACAGTAAGGTGTCGACGTGTATGATGTACACAGTTACACTGTGTACATCATACACGTATAGAAGTACATATACAACTATTTAGTCAATTAGTATAGTCAAGTATTTTGTTTAGTAGTGTGTTTAGGAACCGGTGGCTGAGCGGGCAGAACACTGGACGCTTGATCCTGTGGTCCCGGGTTCGATCCAGGGCGCCGGCGAGAAATAATAGGCAGAGTTTCTTTCACCCCGATGTCCCTGTTACCTAGCAGTAAATAGGTACATGGGAGTTAGTCAGTTGTCACGGGCTGCTTCCTAGGGGTGGAGGCCTGGTCGAGGACCGGGCCGCGGGGACACTAAAGCCCCGAAATCATCTCAAGAAGAAGATAGGGCGACGGTCCCATGGCCATTAGGAGACAACCTAGATGCTGTATAGTTCTTTGAAATGGGAAGAAGTAGAGACTTCTACACTCCTTGAGTGCATTTTTCCAGTGACTCTGTAGAGCCCTGTGAGCCTAGTGGTGCATACAGGGTCAAGCACCTGACCAATCACCGCTGGGAAAGCCTTCCGACCTCTCAGTAGTTCAATGCCATCATTTGCCACAAGTTTTTTTGATCATATTTACAGTTAAAACTGTGTGTATGGAACTGGCCTCGACAACTACGATAAAGAAAACGGGTCTGGAGTCATTACCTGAGTCAAGCAACGGCAGGAAAGGCGGAGTTGAGGATGTAATATAATAATCATGCAGGCACAGATAGGTGAATACAAATAGGTAAATACATAACAGTAGCCATGGCAGAATTATGTACAGACAGACACCTCCAGGACAATAAACTCACTAACTCCATAATTACAAGTTGGCAACTATAATTGACATTGTGGGTAATACCCCGCCCGTTTTTTGTGAGGCGGCTGGATTTGTTTATAGAGGGGCGACCCGCCCAATTATGGCTAATTTTGAACTACATTTTGTATGTGTAATGTATGTGGGTGTGTGTGCACCTAGTTGTGATTGCGGGGGTTGAGCTCTGGCTCTTTGGTCCCGCCTCTCTCTCAACCGTCAATCATATGGTGTACAAGTTCTGAGCCTTTTGGGCTCTATTACATCTACATTTGAAGCTGTGAATGTAGTGTGTTTAAACCCCGTCACTGCCTAGTGATAAATACCTCATTTGTTAACTACTCTGTGTACTGGGTGATGGGGGAATGGTTGGTGAATGTGCTTAGGATTTGTTAATGGCAGAAGTACACACACACACACACACACACGCTGGAGAGACAGGCAGGTGTAGCTGGTAAGGTGCTCCAGTGGATAAGGGAGTACCTAAGCAATAGGAAGCACAGAATTACAGTAAGGGGTGAGACCTCAGAATGGCGTGAAGTCACCAGTGGAGTCCCACAGGGCTCTGTACTCGGACCTATCCTGTTTCTGATATACGTAAATGATCTCCCGGAGGGTATAGACTCATTCCTCTCAATGTTTGCTGACGACGCCAAAATTATGAGAAAGATTAAGACAGAGGAGGACTGCTTGAGGCTTCAAGAAGACCTGGACAAGCTGCAGGAATGATTGAACAAATGGTTGTTAGAGTTTAACCCAAACAAATGTAATGTAATGAAGATAGGTGTAGGGAGCAGGAAGCCAGTTACAAGGTATTATTTGGGAGATGAAATTCTACACGAGTCAGAGTCTGGCATGATATCAACCTGGAGGTTGATATCATGCCAGACCTGTCCCCTGAAGCTCATATCAAGAGGATAACATCAGCAGCATATGCCAGGTTGGCTAACATAAGAACGGCATTTAGACACTTGTGCAAGGAATCGTTCAGAACTTTGTATACCACCTATGTCAGACCAATCCTGGAGTATGCAGCCCCAGCATGGAGTCCATATCTAATCAAGCATGAGACCAAACTGGAAAAAGTTCAAAGGTTTGCCACCAGACTAGTACCCGAGCTGAGAGGTACGAGCTACGAGGAGAGACTACAGGAATTAAACCTCACGTCGCTAGAAGATAGAAAAGTTAGGGGGGATATGATCACCACGTACAAGATTCTCAGAGGAACTGATAGGGTAGATAAAGACAGTCTATTTAACACAAGGGGAACACGCACAAGGGGACACAGGTGGAAACTGAGTGCCCAAATGAACCACAGAGATATTAGAAAGAACTTTTTTAGTGTCAGAGTGGTGGACAAATGGAATGCATTAGGAAGTGATGTGGTGGAGGCTGACTCCATACACAGTTTCAAGTGTAGATATGATAGAGCCCAGTAGGCTCAGGAACCTGTACACCAGTTGATTGACAGTTGAGAGGCGGGACCAAAGAGCCAGAGCTCAACTCCCGCAAGCACAACTAGGTGAGTACACACCTGCAGGTACAGGACAAACACACCTGCAGGTGGAAAACAAACACAAACACACCTGCAGGTGGAAAACAAACACAAACACACCTGCAGGTGGAAAACAAACACAAACACACCTGCAGGTGGAGAACAAACACACCTGCAGGTGGAGAACAAACACAAACACACCTGCAGATGGAAGACAAACACACCTGTAGGTGGAGAACAAACACAAACACACCTGCAGATGGAAGACAAACACACCTGTAGGTGGAGAACAAACACAAACACACCTGCAGATGGAAGACAAACACACCTGCAGGTGCAGAACAAACACACCTGCAGATGGAAGACAAGCACACCTGCAGGTGCAGAACAAACACAAACACACCTGCAGATGGAAGACAAGCACACCTGCAGGTGGAGAACAAACACACCTGCAGGTGGAAGACAAGCACACCTGCAGGTGCAGAACAAACACACCTGCAGATGGAAGACAAACACACCTGCAGGTGCAGAACAAACACACCTGCAGATGGAAGACAAACACACCTGCAGGTGGAGAACAAACACACCTGCAGGTGGAAGACAAACACACCTGCAGGTGGAGAACAAACACATCTGCAGATGGAAGACAAACACACCTGCAGGTGGAGAACAAACACACCTGCAGATGGAAGACAAACACACCTGCAGGTGCAGAACAAACACAAACACACCTGCAGATGGAAGACAAGCACACCTGCAGGTGCAGAACAAACGCACCTGCAGGTGGAAGACAAGCACACCTGCAGGTGCAGAACAAACACACCTGCAGATGGAAGACAAACACACCTGCAGATGGAAGACAAGCACACCTGCAGATGGAAGACAAACACACCTGCAGATGGAAGACAAACACACCTGCAGGTGCAGAACAAACACACCTGCAGATGGAAGACAAACACACCTGCAGATGGAAGACAAACACACCTGCAGGTGCAGAACAAACACAAACACACCTGCAGATGGAAGACAAGCACACCTGCAGGTGGAGAACAAACACACCTGCAGATGGAAGACAAACACACCTGCAGGTGCAGAACAAACACAAACACACCTGCAGATGGAAGACAAGCACACCTGCAGGTGGAGAACAAACACACCTGCAGATGGAAGACAAACACACCTGCAGGTGCAGAACAAACACAAACACACCTGCAGATGGAAGACAAACACACCTGCAGGTGCAGAACAAACACAAACACACCTGCAGATATGCTGTAATGGAAACACTCAAGCCATTAACAAAACACACCTTACAGCTTCGAGTATATTTAGGTAAATTCAGGCGAAGATACGTTTGTGAATGGCTATTGCTGAGAAAGTTAAACAGCTTCTTAAGTGTCGCTCAAGTGAGGGGGGGGGGGGGTGAACCATGGAGCTTTTGTAGGTTAAGTGGTGTTGTGTGTGAGATTTATAAGTGGCGTCTATATAAGTGTTAAGTGGATCATTCATATATATGTGACTGTCTACACTCACTCTCGTACCTTCATTGGCTTTGTTATGTACACGGCCAGATGTAGACACAGTCATGTGTGTGTGTGTGTGTGTGTGTGTGTGTGTGTGTGTGTGTGTGTGTGTGTGTGTGTGTGTGTGTGTGTGTGTGTGTGTGTGTGCGTGTGTGTGTATGTGTGTGTGTGTGTGTGTGTGTACTACCCCAGACTAAAATATATGTACATACGATCATATGTGTGAACAGGTGTGAGCTCTCGTGCTCAAGTACACATATATAAATACATATGTATTTATGTATGACTCCATGTGTCTCAGTCATGGAGTCATACCATGACTGAGACACATGGGGTCACACCATGACTGAGACACATGGGGTCACACCATGACTGAGACACATGGGGTCACACCATGACTGAGACACATGGGGTCATACATGACTGAGACACATGGGGTCATACATGACTGAGACACATGGGGTCATACCATGACTGAGACACATGGAGTCACACCATGACTGTGAGACACATGGAGTCACACCATGACTGAGACACATGGGGTCACACCATGACTGAGACACATGGAGTCACACCATGACTGAGACACATGGGGTCACACCATGACTGAGACACATGGGGTCATACATGACTGAGACACATGGGGTCATACATGACTGAGACACATGGGGTCATACCATGACTGAGACACATGGGGTCACACCATGACTGTGAGACACATGGAGTCACACCATGACTGAGACACATGGAGTCACACCATGACTGAGACACATGGGGTCACACCATGACTGAGACACATGGGGTCACACCATGACTGAGACACATGGGGTCACACCATGACTGAGACACATGGGGTCACACCATGACAAAGACACATGGAGTCACACCATGACTGAGACACATGGGGTCACACCATGACTGAGACACATGGGGTCACACCATGACTGAGACACATGGGGTCATACCATGACTGAGACACATGGGGTCATACCATGACTGAGACACATGGGGTCACACCATGACTGAGACACATGGGGTCACACCATGACTGAGAGACATGGAGTCACTCCATGACTGAGACACATGGAGACACACCATGACTGAGACACATGGAGTCACACCATGACTGAGACACATGGAGACACACCATGACTGAGACACATGGAGACACACCATTACTGAGACACATGGAGACACACCATGACTGAGACACATAGAGACACACCATGACTGAGACACATGGAGACACACCATGACTGAGACACATGGAGACACACCATGACTGAGACACATGGAGACACACCATGACTGAGACACATGGAGACACACCATGACTGAGACACATGGAGACACACCATGACTGAGACACATGGAGTCACACCATGACTGAGACACATGGGGTCACACCATGACTGAGACACATGGGGTCACACCATGACTGAGAGACATGGAGTCACTCCATGACTGAGACACATGGAGACACACCGTGACTGAGACACATGGAGACACACCATGACTGAGACACATAGAGTCACACCATGACTGAGACACATGGGGTCACACCATGACTGAGACACATGGGACACATGAAGAACATTAACCCATAGTTCAAGAGCCAGTAACTAGACGGGAAGTTAAGACGCAAGAGAACATGGTCAAAAGAACAGAACTCCTCCTGTTCTGTGTTCTTCAACACAGAACAGGAGACCTCAATGCACCCTGCACAGTTGGTGAAGAACCAGTGCACAGAGACAAGGGGAGTGGCAGAGAAACTATACAATAATGGTATGGTACAAGAGGCTAAATTTGGGCAGAAACTGTTCCATAGCTCATGAGGAGGCTATGGAGACTGAAGGACCAGGGGGCCAGATTCACGAAGCAGTTACGCAAGCACTTACGAACCTGTCCATCTTTTCTCAATCTTTGACGGCTTTGGTTACATATATTAAGCAGTTTACAACCATGAAAACTTGCCAATCAACTGTTGTTATTGTTATAAACAGCCTCCTGGTGCTTCGGAGCTCATTAACTGTTTAATAATTGTAAACAAAGCCGCCAAAGATACCTGCTTGATGGGGTTCAGGGAGTTCTTCTACTCCCCAAGCCCGGCCCGAGGCCAGACTCGACTTGTGAGAGTTTGGTCCACCAGGCTGCTGCTTGGAGCGGCCCGCAGGCCCACATACCCACCACAGCCCGGCTGATCCGGAACTTCTCTTAGAAAACAGTCCAGTTTTCTCTTGAAGATGTCCACGGTTGTTCCGGCAATATTTCTTTTTGATTGAGAAAAGATGTACAGGTTCGTGAGTACTTAATATTTATTTTCTCTAACCTAACCCTGGATAGGGTTAGGTTATTGAGACGATGAGTCACAATAACGGGCCTGAAGACATGATGACCCATTCACAAGTCAGAAGATGGGGAAGCGACGACGTTTCGGTCCCTCCTTCCTAATGGTCCACGACGGACAGAAACGTCGTCGCTTCTCATATCTTCTGATTTGTGGTTACGTCGTCCTAAAACTGGATACTAAAGGAGGCAATGCGATACTAATGTAAAACAACAAGGGGAGCAGAACAGAGACGTTTGGGCAACTTTCCTAAACACCTGAAGCATCTGTTCACCTGGCAGTAAATAGGTACCTAGGAATTTCGCGCTGGCGTTCCGCGAGCGCTTTGTCATGGGTTCGTATCCTGGCCGGGGAGGATTTACTGGGCGCCTTAACTGTAGCCTCTGTTTAACTCAACAGTAAAATGTGTACTTGGTTGTAACAACGATTCTTCGCGGCGGGGATCGTATTCCAGGGACCTGCCTAAACGCTACGCGTACTAGTGGCTCTACAAGAATGTAACAACTCTTCTATATATCTCAAAAAAGAAGAATTAGAGAACTGTTGTGGGTTGCATCCTGGGGAAATTCAGCAGTTAGCTTACGGAGAAACCACTAAAGCCCTGGGGGGGGGGGGGGGGAACAATCCGAAAGTCGGACAGACTTTCTCTCCTGTTTAGATAGTCCTTTTTGTAACTATGTGCACGATAGTACAATAATTGACATAAAAGGCAATTAGACAGTAGAATTTGCTACGAGGACTGTCAAATTCAAGGACAATTTTTGGACACAGGATACAGAGAATAAAAGTCCTTGGACCTATACTGTTTCTGATATAATAAATAAAATAAACAGTAAAATAAAGCTAAAAAGCAAATTTAAATATTCCTAGGCATAGTATAGCACATATATGTACTATATTAGGCCTCAGATAGCGTGCGTTAGGCTTAGGAAGGGTAGTGTAGGTTGTCTTTGCAACATAAATACAAAACCTTTTCCGGTTTGTCCAAATTCAATAGTAACGATATCTACTTTCTAAATGTCCATTACGTGACATATGTCCCATGGTGTTCTGCGTTATTATAAGTACTACATAAAGAGGAGGACGGGGCGTGGAGAGGCAGTCTGCCTGCCTGCCTGCCTGCCTGCCTGCCTGCCTGCCTGCCTGCCTGCCTGCCTGCCTGCAGGATCGAGCCTGCACAATCGAGCATTAACTCTTGGATCCCGTCTTGCTAGTCAGCCGCCTTGCTGACACGCCATGTTGATTTTTTATTCACTTCCCCCCCCCCCTCCGTCCCATCCCAAATCGTTATCCTGACCTCTTCCCAGTGCTATATAGTCACGGCTTTGGTACTTTCTCTACTCCCTTACCTCACCTTACCCTCGTTACTTAACTTCAAGAGCGTTTATTGGGACAATACCCTACGTCTCGAAGGGATAGAGAAGCTCAGGAGTGCGACTGTGACAGGTGTGAGGTCCAGAGCATGATACTTGCTGGTTACCCGCGGCTCTCCTCTCTGCTGCTGGAGCATATGGGTTAAACTTGTGTCAAATATTCACTCTTATATACACGACTAAAGCTTTTCAGATTGTCAATATTTACATCGTTGTTTAATAGTGTATTTAGGCCAATTTATTGTTTTTATCATGACTGGTATACTGGTGTATGCCTCCGGTGTAGGTCTACTGGTGTATGCCTCAGGTGTAGGTCTACTGGTGTATGCCTCAGGTGTAGGTCTACTGGTGTATGCCTCAGGTGTAGGTCTACTGGTGTATGCCTCAGGTGTTGGTCTACTGGTGTATGCCTCAGGTGTTGGTCTACTGGTGTATGCCTCAGGTGTAGGTCTACTGGTGTATGCCTCAGGTGTAGGTCTACTGGTGTATGCCTCAGGTGTAGGTCTACTGGTGTATGCCTCAGGTGTAGGTCTACTGGTGTATGCCTCAGGTGTAGGTCTACTGGTGTATGCCTCAGGTGTTGGTCTACTGGTGTATGCCTCAGGTGTAGGTCTACTGGTGTATGCCTCAGGTGTTGGTCTACTGGTGTATGCCTCAGGTGTAGGTCTACTGGTGTATACCTCAGGTGTAGGTCTACTGGTGTATGCCTCCGGTGTAGGCCTACTGGCGTATGCCTCCGGGGAACATTCCATCAGCCACAGCCCTGTGGGGCGAGGGCTCGGGGTGTGGTGGGAGGGCGGGACTGATGTAGTCAACCCTTAAATAATGGCAGTTATCGTGGTAATTAAGTGGGCCATTCATCCTCTGGCATGGGGTAGGGACCACTGGCTGCCCTGGTCGTACCAACATATATCTCCAGCCATCACGGGGTATTAACTAAGGGAGTGTTGATCACGGGTGGCCGCCCTGGTAGGCTGGGAGGGATTAAGTAATATTAATCTGAATTTAAGCTGCCTCCATGGAGACGGACACGGTGGGGCCGGGACAGGAGGCGAGGTCCTCTCTCTCCGTCACGTCTGGTAGCTGCTTCCTCCTCATCTACATCACCCTCTTGTGTGTACTCATGTAATTGTGCTTGCGAGGGTTGAGCTCTGGCTCTTTGGTCCCGCTTCTCAACCGTCAATCAACTGGTGTACAGGTTCCTGAGCCTACTGGGCTCTATCATATCTACATTTAAAACTGTGTATGGAGTCAGCCTCCACCACATCTCTGCCTAATGCATCCCATCTGTTAACTACTCTGACCCTGAAAAAGTTCTTTCTAACGTCCCTGTGGCTCATGTGGGTACTCAGTTTCCACCTGTGTCGCCTTGTTCGCGTACCACCAGTGTTGAATAGTTTATCCTTGTCTACCCGGTTGATTCCCCTGAGGATTTTATAAGTAGTTATCATGTCTCCCCTTACTCTTCTGTCTTCCAGTGTCGTAAGGTGTATTTCCGGCAGTCTTTTCTCGTAACTCATGCCTCTTATTTGTGGGACTAGTCTAGTGGCATATCTGTGAACTTTTTCCAGCTTCGTCTTGTGCTTGACAAGGTACGGGCTCCATGCTGGGGCCGCATACTCCAGGATTGGTCTTACATATGTGGTGTACAAGATTCTGAATGATTCCTTACACAGGTTCCTGAACGCTGTTCTGATGTTAGCCAGCCTCGCATATGCCGCAGACGTTATTCTTTTTATGTGGGCTTCAGGAGACAGGTTTGGTGTGATATCAACTCCTAGATCTTTCTCTCTGTTCGTTTCATTAAGTACTTTATCTCCTATTCTGTATCCTGTGCCTGGCCTCCTGTTTCCACTGCCTAGTTTCATTACTTTGCATTTACTCGGGTTGAACTTTAGCAGCCATTTGTTGGACCATTCACTCAGTCTGTCTAGGTCATCTTGTAGCCTCCTACTATCGTCCTCAGTTTCAATCCTCCTCATAATTTTTGCATCATCAACAAACATTGAGAGAAACAATTCTATACATCTGGGAGATCATTTACATATATCAGAAACAGTATAGGTCTAAGGACTGACCCCTGCGGGACTCCATTCGTAACGTGTGTGTGTGTGCGCGCGCGTGTGTATGTGCGCGCACGTGTGTGTATGTGCGCGCACGTGTGTATGTGCGCGCACGTGTGTGTATGTGCGCGCACGTGTGTGTATGTGCGCGCGTGTGTGTATGTGCGCGCGCGTGTGTGTATGTGCGCGCACGTGTGTGTATGTGCGCGCGTGTGTGTATGTGCGCGCACGTGTGTGTATGTGCGCGCACGTGTGTGTATGTGCGCGCACGTGTGTGTATGTGCGCGCGCGTGTGTGTATGTGCGCGCGTGTGTATTTGCAATTTATGTCTGCTGAACCGAGCCGTTGGCTTTTGGCCTTTCTAGTCGCCAGTTGTTTTATGTAATGACTCCTGACCTATTTATCTACTTTTTACAACAATCTACTTTATCTACTATATCTACTTTTTACAATAACGAATGAAGTTTCCCTCTACAACCTGTTACTTTAATTTACTTCCTTTAATCTCTCTTCCAATCCCATCCATCAATTCTGAGAAAAACCTTGTCACAAACTTCTAAATTTTTCTGTTTCCTTTTGTGTATTGTGGTGCCCATCCTCAGAGTAAATCCATTACCCCTCCCCCCCCCCCCCAACTACTTGGATAGTTACCTAGGTATTTGTGATGGTTATAAGCATACTAGGGGTTCCAGTAATAGTCAACATGTAAACTGACAAGTGAACCTTTGTACTAAATAGCAATTATTCTTGTTTTAACTTTTTGTATTATAAGTGATTGGTTTAAAATATAGAAGTATAAGCTGAAAATTTTTTTTGAAGTGATTTGGTTTTCTGCAAATGGAATTCTTGGGTACAATGAAATAGTTTTCGAATTCTTATATTATCGTCAATGCACAGTATTAATGTAACCATCATAATGAAACCTAACCTAACCATGGATGGAGAGTATATAATAGCACTATGTATTCATTCTAAACTCATTCCTTAAAGCTTATTTCCTCCCTGTGGTTACCTGTGGTTACCTTAAGGGAGCCGGTCGGCCGAGCGGACAGCACGCTGGACTTGTGATCCTGTGGTTCCGGGTTCGATTCCGGGCGCCGGCGAGAAACAATGGGCAGAGTTTCTTTCACCCTATGCCCCTGTTACCTAGCAGTAAAATAGGTACCTGGGTGTTAGTCAGCTGTCACGGGCTGCTTCCTGAGGGTGGAGGCCTGGTCGAGGACCGGGCCGCGGGGACACTAAAGCCCCGAAATCATCTCAAGATAACCTTGTGGTTACCTCGCGCGAGTCGTGTGGCTCGAGAGGCCGTGTGGCTCGAGAGGCCGTGTGGCTCGAGAGGCCGTGTGGCTCGAGAGGCCGTGTGGCTCGAGAGGCCGTGTGGCTCGAGAGGCCGTGTGGCTCGAGAGGCCGTGTGGCTCGAGAGGCCGTGTGGCTCGAGAGGCCGTGTGGCTCGAGAGGCCGTGTGGCTCGAGAGGTCGTGTGGCTCGAGAGGTCGTGTGGCTCGAGAGGCCGTGTGGCTCGAGAGGCCGTGTGGCTCGAGAGGTCGTGTGGCTCGAGAGGCCGTGTGGCTCGAGAGGCCGTGTGGCTCGAGAGGCCGTGTGGCTCGAGAGGCCGTGTGGCTCGAGAGGCCGTGTGGCTCGAGAGGCCGTGTGGCTCGAGAGGCCGTGTGGCTCGAGAGGCCGTGTGGCTCGAGAGGCCGTGTGGCTCGAGAGGCCGTGTGGCTCGAGAGGCCGTGTGGCTCGAGAGGCCGTGTGGCTCGAGAGGCCGTGTGGCTCGAGAGGCCGTGTGGCTCGAGAGGCCTGCAGGGCTGTGATCAGTATTGTGTCTCAACGATTCCTTCCGATCTTGGTGTGATCACTTCGCTAGCCTACGACTGCACATCGAGTCAACAATCACAGATCGGTCTGTGTGCTGGGGAACACAGCACACAGATCGGTCTGTGTGCTGGGGAACACAGCACAAACTTTCATCCATGTCATGGGAAGGGCAAAACAAGGTTAACAAGTGCAAGGTAACCTTGTGGTTACCTTGCGTTGATTCCAGGGGTCAAGGTCCAACGCGGCCCGGTCTCTGATCAGGCCTCCTGGTTGATGGTCTGATCAACCAGGCTGTTGGACGCGGCTGCTCGCAGCCTGACGTATGAGTCACAGCCTGGTTGATCAGGTATCCTTTGGAGGTGTTCATCCAGTTCTCTCCTGAACACTGTGAGGGGTCGGCCAGTTATGCCATTCCCTGGAAACACAAACCGTAACTGTCTCTATTTTCCGCTTGTTACAACTTGTAATAAAGTTGTTACATATTCGCTTAACGTGTTTATGACGTATTAGAACGTTGTTACAACTTGCTATATTGGTTGTTATAACTGGTTAGGTGGTGTTAAAACTTGTTCGAATGTTGTACCAAGGTCGTAGTTTCGGTGTGAGTTTGGCAAGCTAATGTGTAGTGGAAGCGTGTTGAACAGTCTCGGGCCTCAGATGTTGATAGTTCTCTCTTGAACACTGTGAGGGGTCGGCCAGTTATGTCCCTTATGTGTAGTGGAAGCGTGTTGAACAGTCTCGGGCCTCTGATGTTGATAGTTCTCTCTTGAACACTGTGAGGGGTCGGCCAGTTATGCCCCTTATGTGTAGTGGAAGCGTGTTGAACAGTCTCGGGCCTCTGATGTTGATAGTTCTCTCTTGAACACTGTGAGGGGTCGGCCAGTTATGTCCCTTATGTGTAGTGGAAGCGTGTTGAACAGTCTCGGGCCTCTGATGTTGATAGTTCTCTCTTGAACACTGTGAGGGGTCGGCCAGTTATGTCCCTTATGTGTAGTGGAAGCGTGTTGAACAGTCTCGGGCCTCTGATGTTGATAGTTCTCTCTTGAACACTGTGAGGGGTCGGCCAGTTATGTCCCTTATGTGTAGTGGAAGCGTGTTGAACAGTCTCGGGCCTCTGATGTTGATAGTTCTCTCTTGAACACTGTGAGGGGTCGGCCAGTTATGTCCCTTATGTGTAGTGGAAGCGTGTTGAACAGTCTCGGGCCTCTGATGTTGATAGTTCTCTCTTGAACACTGTGAGGGGTCGGCCAGTTATGTCCCTTATGTGTAGTGGAAGCGTGTTGAACAGTCTCGGGCCTCTGATGTTGATAGTTCTCTCTTGAACACTGTGAGGGGTCGGCCAGTTATGTCCCTTATGTGTAGTGGAAGCGTGTTGAACAGTCTCGGGCCTCTGATGTTGATAGTTCTCTCTTGAACACTGTGAGGGGTCGGCCAGTTATGTCCCTTATGTGTAGTGGAAGCGTGTTGAACAGTCTCGGGCCTCTGGTGTTGATAGTTCTCTCTTGAGAACTATCAACGAGACGTGGACCTGGAGTGAAGATTCACGATAGCACTTACGCAAGTACTTACGAACGTGTACATCTTTCCTCAATCTTTGACGGCTTTGGTTACATTTATTAAACAGTTTACAAGCATGAAAACTTGCCATTCAACTGTTGTTATTGTTATAAACAGCCTCCTGGTGCTTCGGAGCTCATGAACTGTTTAATAATTGGAAACAAAGCCGCCAAAGACTGAGAAAAGATGGACAGGTTCGTAAGTGTTTACGTAAGTGCTTTCGTGAATCTGGCCCCAGGACCATACCAACAGCGGGGGCTCGCCCACCACCACCTCCCTCACCCCCTCAACAGTGGCCACACCCCCCTACTGTCTCTTCAACATTATATTGTAGAATGTCCCATACTGACTCTCGCCCTCCTGTGCTGAGGTATGCTGAACTCTGTAACTATTATATGAGTACTGGAACACTTGATGATATATTGGACTTGTACCCAAGTTGACTATGTAATATATCAATTATACACTGTATGTGATGTAACTATAACGTGAGTGTAACACCACTATAAAATAGAAACTAAATAATATAAGTATGTATACACTACTAATTATCCTGAGTAACACTTCCTATCAGTTGCACTTAGTAACACTGTTATTGAACACTGTAATATGAGCTGACATATGATGGTTACACCGGAACCAAAGGTACACTGCCAACAAGGAAATGTTAACACAGGATTAAAACGCTGCCACCATCTGTCTTGACCATTGAGACTATATCAAGCAACGAGGCAAGAAACATTGCTTGACTTGGAGAGTACTTTCTATAACTGTCAATAATTATGGGACAGTTGTTAGCAAATTATATCCAGAAGCTAAGGGGATTCAACAATTGATACAGATAAGAAGTTTAACATGAGTTTATTGAGAACAAATTATGGTAATCACCACTATAAATCACCACTTTAACACTGGCAATACTGACAATTGTTACAGGATCCAGACATGGAAACGTATCAAAGATCACACACATTACCTTAAGACCACTGATCCCCTGGAAACACAAACCGAAACTGTCTCTATTTTCCGCTTGTTACAACTTGTAATAAAGTTGTTACAGCTTGGCTTAACGTGTTTATGACGTATTAGAACGTTGTTACAACTTGCTATATTGGTTGTTATAACTGCTTAGGTGTTAAAACTTGTTCGAACGTTGTACCAACGTCGTAATTTCGGTGTGTGTTTGGCGGGTCTCTGCCTCTCAGTCTGGTGGAGTCACTCTGTTTCCTGAGGCTTGCCTGATGACCTGCCACCTCACACTACCTCCGACACTCCAGCACTCTCTCTCTCTCTTAACTATCATACTGGGGTATATATACAACTGAAACAGAAGGGAGGGGGGGGCATTTTACAGTGTTGTGGGAAAGTCTGGTGTGGACCTGTTCCCAGCTGATTCAGCCTACTCGGGAAAAGAGTGTTTTGCACACCCAAATAGTTGATCAGCACATCAGGGCGGCAGCTTCCCAGGATGTGCAAGAAAGCACTCAAGATGTACCATTAAGTTGCTTGTCAAGACCATCAGGAGTATTCATACACAGGGACACGCTGACTAGGGAGGAGCCAGATAATATTTCAATTAACTCTAGCTGAATCTGAGGTCACAGGCTGACCTTACCAGGACGTTCCTATGGTGAGTCATGGGTGTACTCTCCAGGCGTTACAATACTCCCTCTCCCCTTAATTAAAACAACAATCGAGTGTATCTAAGTAACGTGAGTGTATATATATATATATATATATATATATATATATATATATATATATATATATATATATATATATATATATATATATATTAGTATATTTTGGTAGCAGTCTTTCCTGTAGACATATATTATTAAATATGACCGAAAAAGTAAGATTAATAATTCTAACACGAATTTTCTCGATCTTTCGTACGTTTCTTTTCACTGTTGGTGGTAATTCAAAAATCAATTCTCCAAAATTCATTTTTATTTCTAGTCTGACGCGGCGTTTCTAGTTGCATGGCGTTTCACTTTCCTTCTTATGATGTCTTCGACGAAACCATTGGAGAAGCCGTTGTTGACTAGGACCTGCCTTAGCCTACAGAGTTCTTCGTCGACTTGCTTCCATTCTGAGCTGTGGCTGAGAGCACGGTCGACATAAGCGTTAACAACACTCCTCTTGTACCTGTCTGGGCAGTCGCTGTTGGCATTTAGGCACATTCCTATGGTCGTTTCCTTAGTGTAGACTGCAGTGTGAAAACCTCCGCTCTTTTCCATGACTGTTACATCTAGAAAGGGCAGCTTCCCATCCTTTTCCATCTCGTAAGTGAAACGCAGCACGGAACTCTGCTCAAATGCCTCCTTCAGCTCCTGCAGATGTCTGACATCAGGTACCTGTGTAAAAATGTCGTCAACATACCTGCATATGCCAGGTTGGCTAACATAAGAACGGCATTTAGAAACTTGTGTAAGGAATCTTTCAGAACATTATATACCACATATGTCAGACCAATCCTGGAGTATGCGGCACCAGCATGGAGTCCATATCTAGTCAAGCATAAGACTAAAATGGAAAAGGTTCAAAGGTTTGCCACCAGACTAGTACCCGAGCTGAGGGGTATGAGCTACGAGGAGAGACTGATCATGACTGATCATGATCACCACATTCAACATCCTCAAGGGAATCGACAGGGTTGATAAAGACAGGCTGTTTAACACAAGGGGCACACGCACTAGGGGACACAGGTGGAAACTGAGTGCCCAAATGAGCCACAGAGATATTAGAAAGAACTTTTTTAGTGTCAGAGTGGTTGACAAATGGAATGCATTGGGAAGTGATGTGGTGGAGGCTGACTCCATACACAGTTTCAAGTGTAGATATGATAGAGCCCAATAGGCTCAGGAACCTGTACACCTGTTGATTGACGGTTGAGAGGCGGGACCAAAGAGCCAGAGCTCAACCCCCGCAAGCACAACTAGGTGAGTACACACACACACACCTACATTGTGTCAGCAAGGCTTAACCTTATTTCCCTATTTTAAAAACTTTGATCCACACTTCCTTATCCACCATTTCTCATCCACCTTGAGAATCTTACCAATTTTTCTGTTTATTATAAACACCAATTTTGAGCATTATTTTTTTGTTCTTGTATATGCTAATATATTGTTATTCTCGTGCAGTGGAGGAGTGAGTGTGTTGGGCAATGTTTACACATGAGTTATGAGAGTGGTGAGGGTGGGGAGTGACGCGCCTGTCACCTCACCTGACTCATGTCCTATGTGCTGGCCCCACACCACTCACCACTCACACTCATGCGTGATGTATTGTGAGTGTGTGAGTGATCCTTACAATGTATTTACATCTAGAACAGCTGATTGTGTTTACATCTAGAACAGCTGATTGTGCTTACATCTAGAACAGCTGATTGTGCTTACATCTAGAACAACTGATTGTGTTTACATCTAGAACAGCTGATTGTGCTTACATCTAGAACAGCTGATTGTGCTTACATCTAGAACAGCTGATTGTGCTTACATCTAGAACAGCTGATTGTGTTTACATCTAGAACAGCTGATTGTGCTTACATCTAGAACAGCTGATTGTGCTTACATCTAGAACAGCTGATTGTGCTTACATCTAGAACAGCTGATTGTGCTTACATCTAGAACAGCTGATTGTGTTTACATCTAGAACAGCTGATTGTGTTTACATCTAGAACAGCTGATTGTGCTTACATCTAGAACAGCTGATTGTGTTTACATCTAGAACAGCTGATACTAAACTCTGATCAGCTGATTTTGTTTACATCTGTGAATCCCTTGACCGCAACTTGTGTTGATATTTGAGGAGATAATGTTTGGGGAAGTTGTGGACAGGGGACGCGATGTGTATTGTAAAAAGCGAGGATAGTTTGCGCAATGTGTTGTTGTGGGTTAGGGCTCGGTTGTAGGGGGATAGTCGATTAGTTATTTGGGGAGGGGGAGTTGTTCATGTGAAATTACGGATTGTGTTGGAGGCTCAGGAGGGGGGAGTAGTTGTGGGAGAGGGGGGGGGTGGCATTGTAGGTGTGGCACTGTGGGGGGGGCAGTTATGGGCGGTGTGGCCGTTGTTAGGAGGTGGCAATTGTGAGGCAGGAGAGCACTTTCATTGAACTATCGACCATTTAGTTGAACGTCTGTTGTGGGAACACTGCCTGAAATCATATCTGCAGGAGCCATTGTTCCACATCTTGATAAACAGAATAACAGATTCTGTTATTCCTCAAGAATAACATCCCAGGAATCACGTACCACATTAACGACTATGAGATTGCTCTCTCCCTCACGTACGACTTGATAATGCTCCGTGGTTTGATTCTGATGTGTGATTTAGTCATCATATCATCAGCCAGGTTAGTGTGACTCATCGTCTGCACAATAACAGATGAGTCACAACACGCTTCACTATGGGCGGCTCATCTTTCACAAATCTCTTCTCATTCCTTATTTAGAAGGATGGCAAGGAAGGTCTAGGGTCCCTATATTGGAGGGTCGTTCCTAAGAGGGCGAGGTGTGGCTACTTCAGAGGCTATAATACAGTCTTAGTTGTAAGTGGAGTGCCTCAGGGCTCTGTCCTGGGACCTGTCTTGTTGACATATATTAAAATTCACATCAGCATATTTGCTGATGATACAAAAATAGTGCGGGAAATATATTCAGTAAGAGACAAGATTTCAAGAAGATCTTGACAAGATCTCATGACGATCTAGATTGGCTTCTAAATGAACTAAAGATTGGCAAATGCAGTTTAATGCAGAGGTCAGTCGACTAGGATGAAAGAATCTGGAGCGGCAGTTAAGGCAGCAGTTCTGCTGTCAGCTGCGGACTGCCAAACATGTGCTCATGTTTACAGAGGTGCTGACCATTACACAGGTGCTGACCATTACAGAGGTGCTGACCATTACAGAGATGCTGACCATTACAGAGATGCTGACCATTACAGAGATGCTGACCATTACAGAGGTGCTGGCCATTACAGAGATGCTGGCCATTACAGAGGTGCTGACCATTACAGAGATGCTGACCATTACAGAGATGCTGACCATTACAGAGGTGCTGGCCATTACAGAGATGCTGACCATTACAGAGGTGCTGACCATTACAGAGATGCTGACCATTACAGAGGTGCTCACCATTACAGAGGTGCTGACCATTACAGAGATGCTGACCATTACAGAGGTGCTGACCATTACAGAGATGCTGACCATTACAGAGATGCTGACCATTACAGAGGTGCTGACCATTACATAGATGCTGACCATTACAGAGGTGCTGACCATTACAGAGATGCTGACCATTACAGAGGTGCTGACCATTACAGAGGTGCTGACCATTACAGATATGCTGACCATTACAGAGATGCTGACCATTACAGAGATGCTGACCATTACAGAGATGCTGACCACACATGTGACATCATCCATCTGACCACACATGTGACAACATCCATCTGAGCACACATGTGACAACATCCATCTGACCACACATGTGACATCACCCACCTGACCACACATGTGACAACATCCATCTGAGCACACATGTGACAACATCCATCTGACCTCACATGTGACATCACCCACCTGACCACACATGTGACAACATCCATCTGAGCACACATGTGACAACATCCATCTGACCACACATGTGACAACATCCATCTGACCACACATGTGACATCACCCACCTGACCACACATGTGACATCACCCACCTGACCACACATGTGACATCATTAATGGACACGAATGTGAAGGTGGTCGAGCACTTACCGACTGGCTGTCAAGTAGTGTTACAACATCAGGGGAATAACATTGCAGGTGATGTTGTAAACTTGCCGCTAAGAGGAGGAATGTACACATTTGCCTGCCACCTTACCTTGGGCTTATTGTGGGATGATTTCAGGGCGCAACGTCCCCGCGGCCCGGTTCTCGACCAGACCTACTGGTTGCTGGACTGGTCAACCAGGCTGTTGGATGTTCCTGTTCGCAGCCTGACGTATGAGTCACAGCCTGGTTGATCAGGTATTCTTTGGAGGTGTTTATCCAGTTCTCTCTTGAACACTGTGAGGGGTCGGCCAGTTATGTCCCTTATGTGTAGTGGAAGCGTGTTGAACAGTCTCGGGCCTCTGATGTTGATAGTTCTCTCTTGAACACTGTGAGGGGTCGGCCAGTTATGTCCCTTATGTGTAGTGGAAGCGTGTTGAACAGTCTCGGGCCTCTGATGTTGATAGTTCTCTCTTGAACACTGTGAGGGGTCGGCCAGTTACGTGTGTACCCTTGGGCACCCCGCCAGGTGTGTGTACCTTGGGGCACCCCGCCAGGTGTGTGTGTACCTTGTGGCACCCCGCCAGGTGTGTGTGTACCTTGGAGCACCCCGCCAGGTGTGTGTACCCTGGGGCACCCCGCCAGGTGTGTGTGTACCTTGGGGCACCCCGCCAGGTGTGTGTACCTTGGGGAACCCCGCCAGGTGTGTGTGTACCCTGAGGCACCCCGCCAGGTGTGTGTGTACCCTGAGGCACCCCGCCAGGTGTGTGTGTACCTTGGGGCACCCCGCCAGGTGTGTGTGTACCTTGGGGCACCCCGCCAGGTGTGTGTGTGTACCTTGGGGCACCCCGCCAGGTGTGTGTACCCTGGGGCACCCTGCCAGGTGTATGTACCCTGAGGCACCCCGCCAGGTGTGTGTGTACCCTGGGGCACCCCGCCAGGTGTGTGTGTACCCTGGCGCACCCCGCCAGGTGTGTGTACCCTGGGGCACCCCGCCAGGTGCGTGTGTACCTTGTGGCACCCCGCCAGGTGTGTGTACCTTGGGGCACCCCGCCAGGTGAGTGTGTGTACCTTGGGGCACCCCGCCAGGTGTGTGTGTACCCTGGGGCACCCCGCCAGGTGGGTGTGTACCCTGGGGCACCCCGCCAGGTGTGTGTGTACCCTGGGACACCCCGCCAGGTGTGTGTACCCTGGGGCACCCCGCCAGGTGTGTGTACCTTGGGGCACCCCGCCAGGTGTGTGTACCCTGGAGCACCCCGCCAGGTGTGTGTGTACCTTGGTGCACCCCGCCAGGTGTGTGTACCTTGGTGCACCCCGCCAGGTGTGTGTACTTTGGTGCACCCCGCCAGGTGTGTGTACTTTGGTGCACCTCGCCAGGTGTGTGTACCCTGGAGCACCCCGCCAGGTGTGTGTACCTTGGGGCCCAGGTGTGTGTGTACCTTGGGGCACCCCGCCAGGTGTGTGTGTACCCTGGAGCACCCCGCCAGGTGTGTGTACCTTGGTGCACCCCACCAGGTGTGTGTACCCTGGAGCACCCAGCCAGGTGTGTGTACCTTGGTGCACCCCGCCAGGTGTGTGTACATTGGGGCACCCCGCCAGGTGTGTGTACCTTGGGGCACCCCTCCAGGTGTGTGTACCTTGGGGCACCCCGCCAGGTGTGTGTGTACCCTGGAGCACCCCGCCAGGTGTGTGTACCTTGGTGCACCCCGCCAGGTGTGTGTACCCTGGAGCACCCCTCCAGGTGTGTGTACCTTGGAGCACCCCGCCAGGTGTGTGTACCTTGGTGCACCCCGCCAGGTGTGTGTACCTTGGAGCACCCCGCCAGGTGTGTGTACCTTGGTGCACCCCGCCAGGTACTCACCTAGTTGTACTCACCTAGTTGTGCTTGCGGGGGTTGAGCTCTGGCTCTTTGGTCCCGCCCCTCAACCGTCAATCAACAGGTGTACAGGTTCCTGAGCCTATCGGGCTCTATCATATCTACATTTGAAACTGTGTATGGAGTCAGCCTCCACCACATCACCCCCTAATGTATTCCATTTGTCAACCACTCTGACACTAAAAAAGTTCTTTCTAATATCTCTGTGGCTCATTTGGGCACTCAGTTTCCACCTGTGTCCCCTAGTGCGTGTGCCCCTTGTGTTAAATAGCCTGTCTTTATCTACCCTGTCGATTCCCTTGAGAATCTTGAATGTGGTGATCATGTCCCCCCTAACTCTTCTGTCTTCCAACGAAGTGAGGTTCAATTCCCGTAGTCTCTCCTCGTAGCTGCAGGTGTGTGTACTTTGGTGAACCCCGCCAGGTGTGTGTACCTTGGTGCACCCCGCCAGGTGCGTGTACCTTGGGGCACCTCGCCAGGTGTGTGTACCCTGGGGCACCCCGGAAGGTGTGTGTACCTTGGAGCACCCCACCAGGTGTGTGTACCTTGGGGCACCCCGCCAGGTGTGTGTACCTTGGTGCACCCCGCCAGGTGCGTGTACCTTGGGGCACCTCGCCAGGTGTGTGTACCCTGGGGCACCCCGGAAGGTGTGTGTACCTTGGAGCACCCCACCAGGTGTGTGTACCTTGGGGCACCCCGCCAGGTGTGTGTGTACCCTGGGGCACCCCGCCAGGTGTGTGTACCTTGGGGCACCCCGCCAGGTGTGTGTACCCTGGGGCACCCCGCCAGGTGTGTGTACCTTGGGGCACCCCGCCAGGTATGTGTACCTTGGGGCACCCCGCCAGGTGTGTGTACCCTGGGGCACCCCTCCAGGTGTGTGTGTACCCTGGGGCACCCCGCCAGGTGTGTGTACCTTGAGGCACCCCGCCAGGTGTGTGTACCCTGGGGCACCCCGCCAGGTGTGTGTGTACCCTGGGGCACCCCGCCAGGTGTGTGTGTACCCTGGGGCACCCCGCCAGGTGTGTGTACCTTGAGGCACCCCGCCAGGTGTGTGTACCCTGGGGCACCCCGCCAGTTGTGTGTGTACCCTGGGGCACCCCGCCAGGTGTGTGTGTACCCTGGGGCACCCCGCCAGATGTGTGTACCCTGGGGCACCCCGCCAGGTGTGTGTGTACCCTGGGGCACCCCGCCAGGTGTGTGTACCCTGGGGCACCCCGCCAGGTGTGTGTACCCTGGGGCACCCCGCCAGGTGTGTGTACCCTGGGGCACCCCGCCAGATGTGTGTACCCTGGGGCACCCCGCCAGGTGTGTGTACCCTGGGGCACCCCGCCAGGTGTGTGTGTACCCTGGGGCACCCCGCCAGATGTGTGTACCCTGGGGCACCCCACCAGGTGTGTGTACCCTGGGGCACCCCGCCAGGTGTATGTACCCTGGGGCACCCCGCCAGGTGTTTGTACCCTGGGGCACCCCGCCAGGTGTGTGTACCCTGGGGCACCCCGCCAGATGTGTGTACCCTGGGGCACCCCGCCAGGTGTGTGTACCCTGGGGCACCCCGCCAGGTGTGTGTACCCTGGGGCACCCCGCCAGGTGTGTGTACCCTGGGGCACCCCGCCAGGTGTGTGTACCCTGGGGCACCCCGCCAGGTGTGTGTACCCTGGGACACTTTGCCAGGTGTGTGTACCCTGGGGCACCCCGCCAGGTGTGTGTACCTTGGGGCACCCCGCCAGGTGTGTGTACCTTGGGGCACC
The DNA here is from genome assembly GCF_040958095.1 of Procambarus clarkii. NCBI lineage: Eukaryota > Metazoa > Arthropoda > Malacostraca > Decapoda > Cambaridae > Procambarus > Procambarus clarkii. The sequence goes on from NC_091229.1 coordinate 15,712,735, forward strand.
CCGCCAGGTGTGTGTACCTTGGGGCACCCCGCCAGGTGTGTGTACCTTGGGGCACCCCGCCAGGTGTGTGTACCCTGGGACACTTTGCCAGGTGTGTGTACCCTGGGACACTTTGCCAGGTGTGTGTACCTTGGGGCACCCCGCCAGGTGTGTGTACCTTGGGGCACCCCGCCAGGTGTGTGTACCTTGGGGCACCCCGCCAGGTGTGTGTACCCTGGGACACCTTGCCAGGTGTGTGTGAATACTCACACCACAATGGTCTACACGTGAAGATGTTGTCCGTTCAACATCGTCACCTTCAAGACCATTGGCTGTGTCGCTTGTGCCCTTGTTGCTCCCTGAAGCATCTTCGTGTCCACTTACGGACAACGTTAATCTGTCCTCGTTAACGGCGGGGTCGTGTCGTTAATGGTTAATGTCCTCGTTAGTCTGTGCTGAATACGTAGTTGAGTTTGGAATTGGATCGAGGGTTGGTCTTGACCTCCTGGGTTGTTACTGTGATGGGCCGGCTTCCTACCCACTTCGGAGGTCATCAAGTATTTAAATACAAAGCCGACATGATTGGAAGATGTACAGGTTTCGTACGTGGACGCTTAAATGTTTGACGACTCCTTAACCATATCTAAACATCTTTTCTCCAAAGATGTGTACAAAGATGAACAGGTTCGTAAGTATTTGCAGATCTGCTTGATGAATACGGGCCGAGGCGTTCATCCTTGCTTGTAATTCTCTCATGTGATTCATTACTGCTCTTTAGATAGAAGCACAGTCCTCATAGTCGTGTACTGGTCTCCTGTCACCGGTGCCACCAGTGCCTCACTGGCACAGTCTTGAAGACTTCCTGCGGCATGATTCACGAGGTAGTTACGCAAGCACTTACGAACGTGTACATCTTTCCTCAATCTTTGACGGCTTTGGTTACATTTATTAAACAGTTGACAAGCATGAAAACTTCTCAATCAACTGTTGTTATTGTTATAAACAGCCTCCTGGTACTTCGGAGCTCATTAACTGTTTTATAATAGTAAACAAAGCCGCCAAAGATTGAGAAAAGATGTACAGGTTCGCAAGAGCTTGCGTAACTGCTTCGTGAATCTGGCCCCCCTAGAGTCTAACTTAACTCCGGCTGTGTCACTGAGGCCGTCTTCTGATAACTTGGTTAGTGATTGCTGGCTGGCGCTCCGTGGCTGTGCCCGAGCCTCCGCTGGTCTTCACCGTCTTTCACTATTTCATTTTCAAATTATTACTGTGTTTCTCTCCTGAAGTCTTCCCACTCTTCCCGTTGTTCACTACACCTAGCTACCAGTACATTAAAAAACATTGGAGAAGGAATAACATTTTGTGAATTAAAGTCTGTTCTTAAACCAGTCGAAAACTTCTCTTGGAAGATCGACAGCAAGAACCTCATACTACCAATTACAAATGACCTAATCGCTGCACAGAGTAAAGGGTCTCGAATCTCCTTTGTATGGATACCTTCACACATAAATATAACCAATCATAATTGAGACAGTAATTGCAGCCAAATTAGCGTGCAACAAAGATGAAGTTGAATTAGATCTAGGTATCCCAATCTTTACTGTCAAAACTGTATTGGTCCAAACACTCAGATCTGATAAGAAAGAAATTACTGACTCCCAACGACTTGAAAGTACTAGTATAAAAAGCTATGATTTGTTCAGATCTGAAACCTATATCTATGGGCAGCACAAAACGTCGACCAGACTGTGCGACACAGTGCTTGCCAGGATCAAGTTGGGTTACCGTTACCTGTGGCAGGTGGCTACCGTTACCTGTGGCAGGTGGCTACCGTTATCTGTGGAAGGTGGCTACCGTTACCTGTGGCAGGTGGCTACCGTTACCTGTGGAAGGTGGCTACTGTTGCCTGTGGCAGGTGGCTACCGTTACCTGTCGCAGGTGGCTAACGTTACCTGTGGCAGGTGGCTACCGTTACCTGTGGCAGGTGGCTACCGTTACCTGTGGCAGGTGGCTACCGTTACCTGTGGCAGGTGGCTACCGTTGCCTGTGGCAGGTGGCTACCGTTACCTGTCGCAGGTGGCTAACGTTACCTGTGGCAGGTGGCTACCGTTACCTGTGGCAGGTGTCTACCGTTACCTGTGGCAGGTGGCTATACCGTTACCTGTGGCAGGTGTCTACCGTTACCTGTGGCAGGTGGCTACCGTTACCTGTGGCAGGTGGCTACCGTTACCTGTGGCAGGTGACTACCGTTACCTGTGGCAGGTGGCTACCGTTACCTGTAGCAGGTGGCTACCGTTACCTGTGGCAGGTGGCTACCGTTACCTGTGGCAGGTGGCTACCGTTACCTGTGGCAGGTGGCTACCGTTACCTGTGGCAGGTGGCTACCGTTACCTGTGGCAGGTGACTACCGTTACCTGTGGCAGGTGGCTACCGTTACCTGTGGCAGGTGGCTATACCGTTACCTGTGGCAGGTGGCTACCGTTACCTGTGGCAGGTTGTTACAGGTGACGGATCTCCCAATCCTAAGCACTCCAGGTGCAAGCTCTGTGAGCAGGAACTGCGGCATGATCTCCCACACTACATCACTGAATGCCCAGTTATTAGACCTTTCAGACCAGTTGGCATGAGGTACCTGGAGCTTTGCAATTACTTTATTACCTCTCGTGTTCTTGAAGATATCCTCATAATGCACCCAGAGTCTGCCAGTGCAGACTACTGAACATATGGCCCTGTATGACTAACATCCTGTGTGATGGGGACTTTTAGCATCACGTAGCTAGCTTTGTGACACACTGTACTCCCCTTCATATAGTCTAGGGCAGCTGCACAAATGCACATGTATCTAAATGTGTTAATAACAAACTAAAAATGACACAACATAGCCACAACGTGACCGTAACGTTGCGTCACAGTAACAATAACGTTCAGGTTACGTAGTGTGTTTGTCGGGTTCAGATATTGCTTGTTGTGAGAGAGAGAGAGAGAGAGAGAGAGAGAGAGAGAGAGAGAGAGAGAGAGAGAGAGAGAGAGAGAGAGAGAGAGAGAGAGAGGGGGAGGGGGGGACCGAGAACAAGAGGGGAGAGAAACGAGAGAGAGAGATAAACACATAGAATGAGAGACCCGGGCACCGCCGGTTACCCAATCTAGAATTCTATAACTTACTTTAAACTTACCAGCCGCAAATCATTTAATTATCTTATATCTATTGAAACAGGAAGCCTTGACGGTGTCAAGAGTGCCACAGGGAGTGTCAGGAGGGCCATTATAGGCCGACCAATCACTGTCCATGAACAAAAATTAAGTGTAGACCCAAACTGGTCATCGAGGGTGGAGGTGAATTGGCTGGCGGCGGCCTGGTAGTTCCTAGGCCTACCCAACGAGCCTACCCAACGAGTCTACCCGAATCATAGAGTGCCAACCCCCCCCCCCCCCCCCCACCCCGTGAGGACCAATCACCGTTTGTAATCCATAACAATGAATGTAGAAGTCATTAGACGAGACAGGTATGGCTATACACGAGTGATAGCCAGTGTGGATATATTGATATACTGAACCTAAGATAGCCTCCAGGTGTAGTTATGCTGGTGTGATAGCCAGTGTGGATATATTGAACCTAAGATAGCCTGCAGGTCTAGTTGTGCTGGTGTGATAGCCAGTGTGGATATATATTGAACCTAAGATAGCCTGCAGGTCTAGTTATGCTGGTGTGATAGCCAGTGTGG
>NC_091229.1:15716935-15771935 GCF_040958095.1 Procambarus clarkii
CCTCTCTCTCTCTCTCTCTCTCTCTCTCTCTCTTTCTCTCTCTCTCTCTCTCTCTCTCTCTCTCTGTCTCTGTCTCTGTCTCTCTCTCTCTCTCTCTCTCTCTCTCCCTCTCCCTCTCCCTCTGTCTCTGTCTCTCACTCTCTCTCTGTCTCTCTCACTCTCTCTCTCTCTCTCTCTCTCTCTCTCTCTCTCTCTCTCTCTCTCTCTCTCTCTCTCTCTCTCTCTCTCTCTCTCTCTCTCTCTCTCTCTCCCTCTGTCTCTCTCTCCCTCTGTCTCTCTCTCTGTCTCTCACTCTCTTTCTCTCTCTCTCTCTCTCTCTCTCTCTCTCTCTCTCTCTCTCTCTCTCTCTCTCTCTCTCTCTCTCTCCCTCTGCCTCTCTCTATCTCTCACTCTCTCTAGGCTACGAGGATCATTTCAGGCGGGGCGGATCACTATCAGGGGGGAGCGAGGCTTCCATTAGAGAGCACATTAGCCTGTACACGTCCCTGATTACCAGAGTCCTGGGTGGTGGGCTGGGGGTTGGGGAAGGCGGGGTCGGGCCGGGACGGGGAGGAGAGGGACGGGGAGGGGCAGGATAGGCTGAGATCTCAGCAACACCATCCAATGAGGACGAAAAGGCGAGCTAGTTCATATTTTTGTCTCAAAGAAATGCGGTTTTATTAGGCTGTGTTACTCATCCTGTGAGTGGACACACCGCCATAGTGACAGTGGCGCTAAGCAATAGGAAGCAGAGAGTTACGGTGAGGGGTGAGACCTCCGATTGGCGTGAAGTCACCAGTGGAGTCCCACAGGGCTCTGTACTCGGTCCTATCTTGTTTCTGATATATGTAAATGATCTCCCGGAGGGTATAGATTCATTTCTCTCAATGTTTGCGGACGACGCCAAAATTATGAGAAGGATTAAGACAGAGGAGGACTGTTTGAGGCTTCAAGAAGACCTAGACAAGCTGAAGAAATAGTCGAACAAATGGTTGTTAGAGTTTAACCCAAGCATATGTAATGTAATGAAGATAGGTGTAGGGAGCAGGAGGCCAGATACTAGGTATCATCGGGGAGATGATACGTTGGGAGATGAAATTCTTCAAGAGTCAGAGATAGAAAAAGACTTGGGGGTTGATATCACGCCAGACCTGTCTCCTGCTATTTTACAGGAACTTCTTTTCGACGGCTCATAAATCGGAGGAAAGGGTCCTGAAAGATATTGTTGATAGGAACGTCATCCCTACAGACAAAAATCAGAAAATACAATTGATAATTTATTATAAAACCAAAAAAACGGCCAATCTACTCATGAAAAACTCGCCAGACACCAAGCAGAACGCTTTGAAGGAGACCAACGTCGTCTATGCCTTTAAATGCCCACTTGGGGACTGTAAGCCCCAAAGAACTCAGTATATAGGTAAGACAACAACGTCTCTTTCTAGGCGACTAATAATGCATAAGCAACAGGGAGCCATCAGGTCACACATAATCTCTTCTCACAACCAGACCATTACCAGAGAAATCTTAACAAACAGCACAGAAATCATCGATAGGTATAGCGATAGCAGGCGGCTTGACATCAGCGAGGCACTACACATCAAAAAGTCAACACCAGCAATCAACAGCCAATTAATGTACAACTATATTCTACCCACTTCAAGACCCCGAACCAATATGGAAGCAGCAAGAGGAAGTATGGGCCAATAGGCCTTCTGCAGTTACTTCCATTCATAAGTTTACTTATCCAATTTATACCCATTGAAATTGAAATTGAAATAAGTTTATTGAGGTAAAATACACACAAAGGGATGAGGTAGCTCAAGCTATTCTCACCCCATTCAGTACAACGTGTTAATATATACATAGACACACATCACAAATAAACACATTACCAAACATTCTGAGAGGTAAACATATACATTTCCTCCTTCACAAGTAGTATGGTATCAGACGTACACACAAATATTTTTATGAATTTATACCCATTGTTTTGTGTACTGTCTTGTGTTTGTCACCTCACCCAAAACTTTTGGGTGAGGTGACAATATCACCCAATATCACCTCATCCAATAAAGTATAAGTACGAAGAATTTGTGTGTAAATTAAGTCTTTGAAAATGTAATACGAATCATGAAACGCGTTCAGGCGTCAGACAATTAAAAAATAAATTTCGGAGAATTGTTATTTTTATTACCACCGACAGTGAAGAAAAACATAAGAATTATTGAGAAGATTCGTGTTAGAATTATTAATCTTACCTTTTCGGTCATATTCAACAACCAGCCCGTCCTCTAAAAATGGGGTGGTAAATGTAAGGAGACAAATAAGTGCAATTATGTACTATTCATAGCAGTTAGGAATTGTACTTATTTTCACTTAGTATTAAATCGTAGTCAAATATATTGTGAATATTTGAGTTTACCTGAAAAACTGAATAGAAAACCACGACCTCACCTAACCGTCTTAGTTTTTGAAGATAATAATTTTATTGCTTCTTAATTACAATTAGTACTTAACCTATAGCTATATTGATATTACAGTTTTATAAAACTAATAAAACAAAACTAAAATATATCAATAAATTGTAAAGAAACTCAGGATATTTTAAAATTTTGTATAAAATTAATATTGTTTAAAAACCTGAAAAAGAAATTCCTGATATTTAAAACTGGTGTATTGCTAATTGAAATTGAGGTACTACAGGCTCACCATAGCCCGTGTTACTTGGAACTTTTGGTTCCAGGTAGCAAATCTTTAACAACAGCTAATTGAAATTTGAATCTTCATCCTAAAGTTCTGAGTGTCTTAACAGAAAACGAGAAGAATTAAATCGGAGGAGGGGGTTGGGTAAATGTAACAGCCCCATAAGTGCAATTATGCATTGTTTATGACAGTAAGAAAATGCACTTATTACACTTAGTATTAAATCGTACTGTCAATTCGGAGGATGGGTTGCCAACAACATAGGTTTACAATCAAGGATAAGACTAAACTGGAAAAGGTTCAAAGGTTTGCCACCAGACTAGTACCCGAGCTGAGAGGTATGAGCTACGAGGAGAGACTACGGGAATTAAACCACACTTCCCTGGAAGACAAAAGAGTTAAGGGGGACCTAATCACCACATTCAAGATTCTCAAGGTAATTGATAGGGTAGATAAAGACAGGCTATTTAACACAAGGGGACAAAGGTGGAAACTGAGTGCCCAAATGAGCCACAGGGATATTAGAAAGAACTTTTTAAGTGTTAGAGTAGTTGACAAATGGAATGCACTAGGAAGTGATGTGGTGGAGGCTGACTCCATACACAGTTTGAAATGTCGATATGATAAGAGCCCAATAGGCTCAGGAATATGTACACTTGTTGATTGACGGTTGAGTGGCGGGACCAAAGAGCCAGAGCTCAACCCCCGCAAGCACAATTAAGTGAGTACCGTATTGGGCAGCGTCACTCATCCTGTGAGTGAACACACCGCCACAGTGACAGTATTGGACAGCGTCACTCATCCTGTGAGTGAACACACCGCCACAGTGACAGTATTGGGCAGCGTCACTCATCCTGTGAGTGAACACACCGCCACAGTGACAGTATTGGGCAGCGTCACTCATCCTGTGAGTGAACACACCGCCACAGTGACAGTATTGGGCAGCGTCACTCATCCTGTGAGTGAACACACCGCCACAGTGACAGTATTGGGCAGCGTCACTCATCCTGTGAGTGAACACACCGCCACAGTGACAGTATTGGGCAGCGTCACTCATCCTGTGAGTGAACACACCGCCACAGTGACAGTATTCGACAGTGTCACTCATCTGCCATAACCTCAGAGAGTGTGGGGGCCGAATTAACTGATCTTCATTGCAGGCAATCGGTACATGTTGGTATCAGTGGACCACCTGTCCAGATACACCACCTTGATCGCCATCCCTCAAAAGGATTCTCGTACATTTTTGAATAGGTTCGTAACTGTATTTGGGCCTCCTAAAGTTTTAGCTTCGGACCCAGGTCAGGAATTTAATGGGCATATATTTACGGAAGTTTGTAAGATATTGGAGACAACTTCAGCCTTTACAACAGCTTACCACCCTCAGGGAAACGGGATGACAGAACGTACCAATCGTTCAGTTAAGGATATGCTTGCAATCCTTGCTGAATGCGATGCAAATTCATGGGATGAACACCTGCCCTATGTTCAGCTGGCTCTGAATACTGCTACGGTCTGTGTTCCATGGTATATTCCTTAGGAAGCTTCTCATCCCCATCATAATTCCCCTTTCGGTACGCCAGCCTTTTGTTTCCTAGTTGTTGTTTTTTTTTGGGGGGGGGGATAAATCTTGGCTCTACCAGGTACTCAAAGATCAATACACTGTGGTCACTCATTCCCAAGGGTGCTTCCATCTTAACTTCCCTTATATCCCCACTCATTTAGGGTAAATATCATATCGAACATGACTGGTTCATCGTCTCCTCTCATTCTTGTGTACTCACCTAATTGTACTCACCTAATTGTGCTTGCGGGGGTTGAGCTTTGGCTCTTTGGTCCCGCCTCTCAACTGTCAATCAACTGGTGTACATATTCCTGAGCCTACTGGGCTCTATCATATCTACATTTGAAACTGTGTATGGAGTCAGCCTCCACCACATCACTTCCTAGTGCATTCCATTTATTAACTACTCTGACACTGAAAAAATTCTTTCTAACGTCTCTGTGGCTCATCTGGGTACTAAGTTTCCACCTGTGTCCCCTTGTTCGTGTCCCACCCGTGCTGAAGAGTTTGTCTTTGTCCACCCTGCCAATTCCCCTGAGAATTTTGTAGGTGGTTATCATGTCTCCCCTTACTCTTCTGTTTTCCAGGGATGTGAGGTTCAGCTCCTTTAGCCTTTCCTCGTAGCTCAATCCTCTCAGTTCCGGGACGAGCCTGGTGGCATACCGCTGAATCTTCTCTAACTTTGTCTTGTGTTTAACTAGGTATGGACTCCAGGCTGGAGCTGCATACTCCAGGATTGGTCTTACATAAGTGGTATACAGGGTTCTGAAAGATTCCTTACGCAAGTTTCTAAAGGCAGTTCTTATGTTGGCCAGTCTAGCATATGCCGCTGATGATATTCTTTTGATGTGGGCCTCTGGGTACAGGTTCGGTGTGATATCAACCCCCAGATCCTTCTCTCTATTTGACTCTTGTAGGATTTCTCCTCCCAGATGATACCTTGTGTTCAGCCTCCTGCTCCCTTCACCTAATTTCATCACCTTACACTTTCCTGAGTTGAACTTTAGCAGCCGTTTTCTAGACCATTCCTCCAGTTTATCCAGGTCATCCTGTAGTCTCTGTCTATCTTCATCCGTCTTGATTCTTCTCATAATTTTTGCATCATCAGCAAACATCGAGAGGAATGAGTCTATACCCTCTGGAAGATCGTTCACATATATTAGAAACAGGATGGGTCCAAGTACTGAGCCCTGTGGGACTCCGCTGGTGACATCTCGCCACTCTGATGTCTCCACCCTCACCGTTACTCGCTGTTTCCTGTTACTTAAGTACTCACTTATCCACTGGAGCACCTTCCCTTTTACTCCTGCCTGTTGCTCCAACTTTTTTAACAGCCTTTTATGGGGTACTGTGTCAAAGGCTTTTTGGCAATCCAGGAAAATGCAGTCGGCCCACCCTTCTCTTTCCTGCCTAGTTTTCGTTGCCTGGTCATAAAATTCTATTAAACCTGTGAGGCATGATTTACCATCCCTGAACCCATGTTGGTGGTGCGTTACAAAGTTATTTCCCTCCAGATGCTCCACGAGCCTTTTCCTCACGATCTTCTCCATCACCTTGCATGGTATACAAGTTAGGGAAACTGGCCTGTAGTTCAGTGCCTCTTGCCTGTCACCCTTTTTGTATATTGGGACCACGTTAGCTGTCTTCCAACTTTCTGGTAAGTCTCCTGTTTCCAGTGACCTGTTATACACCATAGAGAGTGGCACACTTAGTGCTTCTGCACCTTCCTTTTAGTATCCATGGTGAGATTCTATCAGGCCCAACAGCCTTTGTCACATCCAGCTCCAGCAGACACCTTTTGACCTCATCACTGGTGAGGTCAAATTCCTCCAAAGTTGCTTGGTTTGCCGCCTCCTCATTTAGTGCAGGGGCTTCTCCTTGTTCTATTGTGAAGACCTCCTGGAATCTCTTGTTGAGTTCTTCACACACCTCCTTGTCATTCTCTGTGTATCTGTTCTCCCCTTTCCGCAGCTTCATCACTTGTTCCTTCACTGCTGTTTTCCTCCTGATGTGGCTGTTGAGCAACTTTGGTTGGGTCTTGGCTTTACTCGCAATGTCATTTTCAAACTGTCTCTCTGCTTCCCTCCTCACTCTGATGTACTCATTTCTGGCCCTCTGGTACCTCTCCCTGCTCTCTGGTGTTCTGTTATTTCTGTAGTTTCTCCATGTTCTTTTACTCAGTTGTTTCGCTACCTTACATTCCTGGTTGAACCATGGGTTTTTCTGTTTTTCGTTTTTCTCCTTTTGGACGGGGATAAACCTGTCTGCAGCTTCCTGGCACTTTTGGGTGACAAAATCCATCATGACCTGCACATTCTTGTCTCTAAGTTCTTTTTCCCATGGTATTCCCCTGAGGAAGTTCCTCATCTCGTCATATTTTCCTCTTCGGTAATTCAGTCTTTTCCCCTCCGCTCCAATCCTTGGATAGGTTATCCCTACCTCCACCAAGTACTCAAAGGTCAGTACACTGTGGTCACTCATTCCTATGGTGGCTTCAACTTTGACTTCCCTTATTTCTGACTCATTCAGGGTGAATATCAAGTCGAGTCTAGCTGGTTCATCATTGCCTCTCACTCTTGTGGGTTCCTTGACATGCTGGTTCAGAAAATTCCTTGTTGCCACTTCCAAGAGTTTAGCTCGCCACGTATCTGCACCACCATGTGGGTCCCCATTCTCCCAGTCTATCTTTCCATGGTTGAAATCACCCATGATTAAGAGTCTTGAGCCATTCCTGCAGGCAACTGAAGCTGCTCTCTATTATATTAATGGTTGCCATGTTGTTCCTATCAAACTCCTGTCTAGGTCTTCTGTCATTTAGGGGAGGGTTGTAAATGACTGTCACTATTATCTTAGGTCCACCCATTGTTATAGTTCCTGTTATGTAATCTCTGAACCCGTCACTGTGTGTGTGTGTGTGTGTGTGTGTGTGTGTGTGTGTGTGTGTGTGTGTGTGTGTGTGTGTGTGTGTGTATGTGTGTGTGTGTGTGTGTGTGTGTGTGTGTATGTGTATGTACTCACCTAGTACTCGCCTAGTTGTGTTTGCGGGGGTTGAGCTCTGGCTCTTTGGTCCCGCCTCTCAACCGTCAATCAACAGGTGTACAGATTCCTGAGCCTATCGGGCTCTATCATATCTACACTTGAAACTGTGTATGGAGTCAGCCTCCACCACATCTCTTCCTAATGCATTCCATTTGTCCACCACTCTGACACTAAAAAAGTTCTTTCTAATATCTCTGTGGCTCATTTGGGCACTCAGTTTCCACCTGTGTCTCCTTGTACGTGTTCCCCTTGTGTTAAATAGACTGTCTTTATCTACCCTATCAATTCCCTTCAGAATCTTGAATGTGGTGATCATGTCCCCCTTAACTCTTCTGTCTTCCAGGGAAGTGGGGTTTAATTCCCGTAGTCTCTCCTCGTAGCTCATACCTCTCAGCTCGGGTACTAGTCTGGTGGCAAACCTTTGAACCTTTTCCAGTTCCCCTATATTGTGTGTGTGTGTGTGTGTGTGTGTGTGTGTGTGTGTGTGTGTGTGTGTGTGTGTGTGTGTGTGTGTGTGTGTGTGTTGTAATTACCCAGTAAGCAGCAGGAGGCGGCAAGACAGGACTGGCTCCCAGGAGGGTCCCTGCAGGACTTGTCCGTGGTGACCACCTGCCAGCAGTCATCGCAAGGATTCACCAAACACTTACGCGCTCACTTACGCTATATCTCTCTTGCGTTGATCGTGGAGGCGTTGTCTACACGTAACGCTACAGGGCGCTTCTTAAACAATAACAACCCAGGTTGGAGACGATCTCTTAGCACTTCGGCGCCCGTAACCTGTTCACTGAAGATAGGCTGTAAGCCGCAATGGTCAACGTAATTGAGTAAGTGCACTTGGTGAATGCAAGTCCAAATCAACTTCTTGAGGGACCTTACCTTGAGGTGTTTTCGGGGCTTAGCGTCCCCGCGGCCCGGTCGTCGACCAGGCCTCCAACCGGGACAAGCGAACGCCTGTCTTAAGTACTTACCAAGTTCTACTTACCTGGCTGTGCTTTTGGGGATTGAGCTTTGGCTCTTTGGTCCCGCCTCTCAACCGTCAATCAACAGGTGTACAGGTTCCTGAGCCTATTGGGCTCTATCATATCTACACTTAAAGCTGTGTATGGAGTCAGCCTCCACCACATCACTGCCTAATGCATTCCATTTGTCTACTACTCTGACACTGAAAAAATTCTTTCTAACGTCTCTATGGCTCATTTGGGCACCCAATTTTCACCTATGTCCTCTGCCGTGTTGAGTGTGCCAGAAGTGTTGAGGAGACTGCGGGTTCGGGGCCAGTCCTCGTGGTTACTGGTACCCACACCTCTGGAACTGGTGGTCCACCCACACCTCTGGAACTGGTGGTCCACCCACACCTCTGGAACTGGTGGTCCACCCACACCTCTGGAACTGGTGGTCCACCCACACCTCTGGAACTGGTGGTCCACTGCTGCAACTTTCTGAGCAAAACGAATTTTGGGTCTTCAGTACCTGAACCAATTATGTGCCTTTAAACCTTTTCACTACTGCCCACAGGATGGGTATGGGGTCCACTATCACCAACAGGATTGGTATGGGATGCATTAGTGACCACAGGATGGGTATGTGGTACATAATAAATTACCTAAACAACTATTGGCCAAATGTTATCTCTGATTTCCTTACTGAACATGCAAGAGTAGCAGTGTGTCGTCGGCTGACGCCCCAGAAAGCCCACCTCCTCTAGGGAACTGTTCTTGGTGGGTGTAGGGTGTTGCTGGAGGTGTTAGTAGTGACGAAGTAAGAGGAAGGCAACCCCCCATTGTCATGGCTGGGGGGACGCCCAGACCTTTGGCTTCCCTGAAGACCTATCAACCTCTCAAGGGTTATTGAGACCACCAAATGATCTTACTGACCAGCATAAACTATACTTTGGCACTGAATATTAACCAGTACTAAAGTAAACTATGAGTCTACACTATGGTACACCTCTGTGTACATATCCCTGTGAAGGTAAACCCAGTGAGGACTCACCTAGGTGGCTGGTCGACTGCACGAGGCCTCACAGTGATAACAATGACCCAAGGAACAGTTTATAGCCTCGTTAGGGTCTTCACAGGTAGAGCCAGTGGCCTGGCTGCACGTTGAAGGATGTACCTGCAAGATCAGGAACAGGTTTGGGTACATTGATGCGTCAGAGTAACTCTAGCATCAATCACCATCAACACACGTATATGGTACAGGCCGTGTTAGCGGGCACCAAGACCTTCAGGGGGCCCGGGGCGGCTCAGGGAGTGATGTGTCCGCGACTCACAGGTCCTCGCTCAATCACGGGTACTTCACAAGGTACTACAAGAACTCTTAGTCCTTCCTTTATGCAACTCTTACCATCTTGAGGCATAGAGATGGTTAGTGCTGCCCTCTCTGGGAGATGGGGACCTCCGAAAATATATTACCCACCCTCTCTCCCTCCCCCCCTACATTCACCTCCATCCCTTCTCACCCCTACCTGCCCTGACCCCAATCTGCCTGTACCCCAATCCCCCATTACCAATCCAATCCCTACGAGACCCAATATAGGGAGAACATCGTGTCTGGGGGATGATTATGCACGGGTCTTCAAGAGTCAAATCATTGGGAGTTGTCTTACGCTCCGAGGTAGAGCGACGGTCTAGCTTCATGCAGGTCGGCGTTCAATCCCCGACCGTCCAAGTGGTTGGGCACCATTCCCTCCCTCGTACCATCCCAAATCTTTATATCTTCCCAATTCAAATCCAAAGCATCTTATTGCTTCTTATTTACAATTATTACTTGACCTATCAACGGTATAGGTTAAGTAATAATTGTAATTAAGAAGCAATAACATCTTATCTTAACATACTAAGAAGGTTAGGTGAGGTCGGTGTTTTCTATGAAGCTATTCAAGGTAAACTAAAATATTCACAATCAATTAGTATGTCACATATGCACTTATTAAATAAGCCAATATTGACTATAAGCAAGTGCGAGAACGGGTTGTAGTGAGAGTGCAAGCGTACTGTTGGTCATCCACCAGGCCAGACATCCACCAGACCAGACATCCACCAGACCAGACATCCATTAGTACACACATCCAGCAGTCTCCAAACATCCACCAGTACATCCAGTAGGCACATCCACCATCCAGTAGGCACATCCACCAGCAAAAACATCCATCCCCATAGAGTACTCGTGCATAAGCTGGAGACGTAAGCAGGAGTAACAGGGAAAGTACTCCACTGGATAAGAGAGTACCTAAGTAACAGGTACAGGTACCCCCCCCCCCTCACAGTGAGTCACTGTGAGGGGTGAGGCCTCAGAGTAACGAGGCGTCACCAGTGGGGTCCCACAGGGGTCAGTCCTTGGACCTATTCTGCTTCTGATACAGGTAAATGATCTCCCAGAGAGTATAGAATCATTCCTCTCATTGTTTGCTGATGGTTAAAAAATTATGAGGTGGATTAAGACGGAGGAAGATAGCAAGAGGCTACAAGATGACCTAGACATACTGAAGGAATGGTCCAACAAATGGCTACTAAAGTTCAACCCAAGTAAATGTAAGGTAATAAAACTTGATCGAGAGAACAGGCCAGACACAGGATACCGAATGGGAGATGAAGTCCTCCAAGAAGCGGACAGAGAGAAAGATCTAGGAGTTGATATCATACCGAACCTGTCTCCTGAAACCCACATCAAAAGGATTTCATCAGCGGCGTATGCGAGGCTGGCTAAAATGAGAACTGCCTTTATAACCTTGTATACAATATAAAAAATAAATCAAAATAAAAACGTTTATTCAGGTAAAAGTACATACATAGAAGATGTTTACTAACATAATGTTGGATTTATAGATAAAGCTACTACAGAGAATACCTAAAGCCACTAATACGCGAAGCATTTCGGGCAAGTGTATACCACATATGTAAGACCAATCCTGGACTATGCGGCTCCTGAACTGGAGCCGCATACTCCAGGATTGCTCCAGGAGTCAATACCTTGTCAAGCACAAGACGAAGCTGGAAAAGTTCAGAGGTATGCCGCTAGACTAGTCCCAGAACTAAGAGGCATGAGTTACGAGGAAAGGCTGCGTGCATTGCACCTCACGTTGTTGGGAGACAAAAAGAGATATGATAACCACATACAAAATTCTCAGAAGGAATTAACAGGGTAGATAAAGACATTATTTAACACGGGTGGCACTGCCTCTGGGCAGCCTGAGGGCAGCAATATTCCGGGAACACCAACAAAATCTCGTAGACTTGAGGCAAAGTTAAATTCACATCAGTTACTCCATCTATCATCATTCTATTATGCAGGAAGAACCGCACGTCTATGGGTCATGCAATAATGTTAGCAGACTTCTAGATGTTACCACTGCTAGGCTTAGGCTTGGCTACAAGTACCTCTGGCAGTTTGTAACATCTGCTGATGTAGACGTGACTAAATGTAAACTCTGTCAGCAGAACTATTCGCATACTTTGCGTCATTATATAATGGAATGTGAAAAAAATCGCGGAATTCAGAGATAACACCATCAATGGTGTCCAAGAAATGCTTAAGTACTTCATTCATAATGATGTGCTGCCCGAAATCTTAGCGAAGTATCCAAAATTTGCTTACTGTAGGTAATGCATGCACATGACTGTAAAGCTGCCGCCCAGTTGGGTGGGTGTGGAGCACATGACTGTAAAGCTGCCTCCCAGTTGGGTGGGTGTGGAGCAAGACTAGTAACTGTGTAACTCACCATAGATGTAAAGTGCCTTGTATAGTGACTGTTGTGAGCCTCTTGTTGCTCACGTGTGATATAACAGATTATAGATGTACTCACCTATCAGAACTCACCTAGTTGTGCATGCGGGGGTTGAGCTTTGGCTCTTTGGTCCCGCCTCTCAAACTGTCAATCAACTGGTGTACAGGTTCCTGAGACTACTGGATTCTAAAGCCAGAAAAATACCCAGATGTGTATATGTAATTGTGTAAATGATTGTATATATATATATGTATATGTACATATAACATTAATAATTGTGTTACTAGCTTCACAAAATTGTCACTTGCTTAGCTAAACGAACTATGGATGGTACACGAACAAGGGGACACAGGTGGAAGCTGAGTACCCAAATGAGCCACAGAGACATTAGAAAAAACTTTCTCAGTGTCAGAGTAGTTAATAAATGGAATGCATTAGACAGTGATGTGGTGGAGGCTGACTCCACACACAGTTTTAAATGTAGATATGATAGAGCCCAATAGGCTCAGTAATCTGTACACCTGTTGATTGACGGTTGAGAGGCGGGACCAAAGAGCCAGAGCTCAACCCCAGCCAGTACCATTAAGTGAGTACCAGTACTAAGAACCCTCCACCAGTACAACCACCCACCACAATAGTGATCCATGACCAATCGTTAATACTCGCCCCATCAAGCGACATAATCATCGAGAATAATGCTGTAATTGATTCAAATGTTGAAAATATGTAAACACAGTCACAACACGAAACTGGTTGTGGGAAGCGATCACATCTACCAATACTTCGGTGCTCTTTTTTTTAATGGTAGAGCCTGACGCGTGTGGGGGGGGCGGGGGTTACACACTTTCCTGTAGTTTAGTAAGAGAAACTATATGTTACAGCCGAGGAATGATCTCTAGGTGGCAAGATGGGAGACGATGACGTCATACTCGACCAATGAGACTGCATGTTACATATCAACCGCCAATCAGATGGCAAAATGGGAATCAATGACGTCATTAAACATTACAACACCCACCAATCAGGAGACAATATTTGAACAGACGACGTCAGCTCACCTCGACCAATAAGACTGCACGTTACAACCGCCAATCACAAGCTTCCTCTCAACACAAATGTTTACCAGAGCAAAGTATCCTAAATTATCTTTAAAATAGATACGACTTTTAACTCAAACTTAGCACTAAGCTTAAGCAGATCTACGTGAATTTCACGCTTGATCTCCGGAACATAAAAGACAAAAAAACGCTAAACAGCAGTAAATTTTTGTCAGTTATGAGAAGACTTTCGTCGCGCTCCCAGACACTATCGTTCAGTCATCAAGGGAACTGTGTTCAACATCTTGGCTGGATCATATTGATGGTGGAGGTATACACAGCGGGTGTGTTTCCACACCTGCGGGGGTGGGGGAGGGAGTATACCTCACTACCCTGGTAGACAGGTGGTAGAGTATACCTCACCACCCTGGAGGACAGGAGAAAGAGTATACCTCACTGTTTACAAACAAGTCAACAAAAAATCCTGAGTGTTGAAAGATGTAAAGGTTTCGTAACTGATTAATCCTGACCCACATACTAAGACTTCGACTCACAACCGAAGGTCTCGTGTACAATCCCTACACACCACCACCACCTCCCAGGTACCACACCTACACCCACCACCACCACCCAGGTACCACACCTACACCCACCACCACCACCCAGGTACCACACCTACACCCACCACCACCTCCCAGGTACCACACCTACACCCACCACCACCTCCCAGGTACCACACATACACCCACCACCACCACCCAGGTACCACACCTACACCCACCACCACCACCCAGGTACCACACCTACACCCACCACCACCTCCCAGGTACCACACCTACACCCACCACCACCTCCCAGGTACCACACCTACACCCACCACCACCACCCAGGTACCACACCTACACCCACCACCACCTCCCAGGTACCACACACCTACACCCACCACCACCACCCAGGTACCACACCTACACCCACCACCACCACCCAGGTACCACACCTACACCCACCACCACCTCCCAGGTACCACACACCTACACCCAACACCACCACCCAGGTACCACACCTACACCCACCACCACCACCCAGGTACCACACCTACACCCACCACCACCTCCCAGGTACCACACACCTACACCCACCACCACCACCCAGGTACCACACCTACACCCACCACCACCACCCAGGTACCACACCTACACCCACCACCACCACCCAGGTACCACACCTACACCCACCACCACCTCCCAGGTACCACACCTACACCCACCACCACCTCCCAGGTACCACACCTACACCCACCACCACCACCCAGGTACCACACCTACACCCACCACCACCACCCAGGTACCACACCTACACCCACCACCACCACCCAGGTACCACACCTACACCCACCACCACCACCCAGGTACCACACCTACACCCACCACCACCACCCAGGTACCACACCTACACCCACCACCACCACCCAGGTACCACACCTACACTCACCACCACCACCCAGGTACCACATCTACAACCACTACCACCACCCAGGTACCACACCTACACCCACCACCACCACCCAAGTACTACACCTACACCCACCACCACCACCCAGGTACCACACCTACACCTTATCACCACAACCCAGGTACCACACCTACACCCACCACCACCCAGGTACCACACCTACACACCACCACCTCGCAGGTACCACACCTACACACCACCACCACCCAGGTACCACATCTACAACCACCACCACCTCCCAGGTACCACACCTACACTCACCACCACCACCCAGGTACCACATCTACAACCACCACCACCTCCCAGGTACCACACATACACCCACCACCACCACCCAAGTACTACACCTACACCCACCACCACCACCCAGGTACCACACCTACACCTTATCACCACCACCCAGGTACCACACCTACACCCACCACCACCCAGGTACCACACCTACACACCACCACCTCGCAGGTACCACACCTACACACCACCACCACCCAGGTACCACACCTACACCCACCACCACCCAGGTACCACACCTACACCCACCACCACCCAGGTACCACACCTACACCCACCACCACCTCCCAGGTACCACACCTACACCCACCACCACCACCCAGGTACCACACTTACACCACCACCACCACCCAGGTACCACACCTGCACCCACCACCACCTCCCAGGTACCACACCTACACCCACCACCACCACCCAGGTACCACACCTACACCTTATCACCACCTCCCAGGTAGTACACCTACACCCACCACCACCACCCAGGTACCACACCTACACCCACCACCACCTCCCAGGTACCACACTTACACCCACCACCACCACCCAGGTACCACACCTACACCCACCACCACCCAGGTACCACACCTACACCACCACCCAGGTACCACACCTACACCCACCACCACCACCCAGGTACCACACCTACACCACCACCACCCAGGTACCACACCTACACCCACCACCACCACCCAGGTACCACACCTACACCCACCACCACCACCCAGGTACCACACCTACACCACCACCACCCAGGTACCACACCTACACCCACCACCACCACCCAGGTACCACACCTACACCACCACCACCCAGGTACCACACCTACACCACCACCACCCAGGTACCACACCTACACCCACCACCACCACCCAGGTACCACACCTACACCCACCACCACCTCCCAGGTACCACACCTACACACCACCACCACCCAGGTACCACACCTACACCCACCACCACCTCCCAGGTACCACACCTACACCCACCACCACCTCCCAGGTACCACACCTACACCCACCACCACCACCCAGATACCACACCTACACCCACCACCACCACCCAGGTACCACACCTACACCCACCACCACCACCCAGATACCACACCTACACCCACCACCACCTCCCAGGTACCACACCTACACCCACCACCACCACCCAGGTACCACACCCACACCCCCACCACCACCCAGGTACCACACCTACACCCACCACCACCACCCAGGTACCACACCTACACCACCACCACCACCACCCAGGTACCACACCTACACCCACCACCACCACCCAGGTACCACACCTACACCACCCCACCACCGCACAATCAGTATTCAGGTAGAGGTGCGCGTGGTGTGGAAGTTCAGGTTACCGGTCAGTGATCATGACTTCTGATTATAGACATTACTCGGTGTGATAGGCCCATCAGTCTTCCCCGGCCCGGGGTATGGCCCAGCCTGACCGCTGCTCTGTCAGGCTGGGAGGGCGGGAGAGAGGGAGAGGCTAGTCTTTCCGGGGCTAGCCTAGCCCCGTTCCCCAAGGAATTAGCCCCCAAAAATCTATATATAAATAGTCTGCTGTCTAGGTGCAGATAGCCTATCCCTCGTCAAAGAGGGGGACGGTCACCACCAGTGAAAACTTTCACTGTTTATTAATTACTGAAAACTCTCATTAACCTCACAATACTCTACCACATGCTGCTTTAAGTTAACTCTGAGGCTCCACACAGGCAAGAGACGAGCTTCACATACTAGACACAAGAGGTAGAGTCTACGATCTCTTGAAGGTACAACTTCAGACTGCACCTGAGGACCCAGATCATGTGCTTCAGTGAGCAACCCCAGGGTCCCAGCTTATATGGTCTACAACCCCAGGGTCCCAGCTTATATAACCTCCAACCCCAGGGTCCCAGTTTATATGACTTCCAACCCCAGGGTCCTAGCTTATATGGTCTACAACCCCAGGGTCCCAGCTTAAATGGCCTACAACCCCAGGGTCCCAGCTTATATGGCCTACAACCCCAGGGTCCCAGCTTAAATTGCCTACAACCCCAGGGTCCCAGCTTAAATGGCCTACAACCCCAGGGTCCTAGCTTATATGGTCTACAACCCCAGGGTCCCAGCTTAAATGGCCTACAACCCCAGGGTCCCAGCTTATATGGTCTACAACCCCAGGGTCCTAGCTTATATGGTCTACAACCCCAGGGTCCCAGCTTATATGGTCTACAACCCCAGGGTCCCAGCTTAAATGGCCTACAACCCCAGGGTCCCAGCTTATATGGCCTACAACCCCAGGGTCCTAGCTTATATGGTCTACAACCCCAGGGTCCCAGCTTAAATGGCCTACAACCCCAGGGTCCCAGCTTATATGGTCTACAACCCCAGGGTCCCAGCTTATATGGCCTACAACCCCAGGGTCCTAGCTTATATGGTCTACAACCCCAGGGTCCCAGCTTAAATGGCCTACAACCCCAGGGTCCCAGCTTATATGGTCTACAACCCCAGGGTCCTAGCTTATATGGCCTACAACCCCAGGGTCCTAGCTTATATGGCCTTCAACCCCAGGGTCCTAGCTTATATGGCCTTCAACCCCAGGGTCCTAGCTTATATGGCCTTCAACCCCAGGGTCCTAGCTTATATGGCCTACAACCCCAGGGTCCTAGCTTATATGGCCTTCAACCCCAGGGTCCTAGCTTATATGGCCTTCAACCCCAGGGTCCTAGCTTATATGGCCTACAACCCCAGGGTCCCAGCTTATATGGCCTTCAACCCCAGGGTCCTAGCTTATATGGCCTACAACCCCAGGGTCCCAGCTTATATGGCCTTCAACCCCAGGGTCCTAGCTTATATGGCCTACAACCCCAGGGTCCTAGCTTATATGGCCTTCAACCCCAGGGTCCTAGCTTATATGGCCTACAACCCCAGGGTCCTAGCTTATATGGCCTACAACCCCAGGGTCCCAGCTTATATGGTCTACAACCCCAGGGTCCTAGCTTATATGGTCTACAACCCCAGGGTCCTAGCTTATATGGCCTACAACCCCAGGGTCCTAGCTTATATGGTCTACAACCCCAGGGTCCCAGCTTAAATGGCCTACAACCCCAGGGTCCCAGCTTATATGGTCTACAACCCCAGGGTCCTAGCTTATATGGCCTACAACCCCAGGGTCCTAGCTTATATGGCCTTCAACCCCAGGGTCCTAGCTTATATGGCCTTCAACCCCAGGGTCCTAGCTTATATGGCCTACAACCCCAGGGTCCTAGCTTATATGGCCTTCAACCCCAGGGTCCTAGCTTATATGGCCTACAACCCCAGGGTCCTAGCTTATATGGCCTACAACCCCAGGGTCCTAGCTTATATGGCCTACAACCCCAGGGTCCCAGCTTATATGGCCTTCAACCCCAGGGTCCCAGCTTATATGGCCTTCAACCCCAGGGTCCTAGCTTATATGGCCTACAACCCCAGGGTCCTAGCTTATATGGCCTTCAACCCCAGGGTCCTAGCTTATATGGCCTTCAACCCCAGGGTCCTAGCTTATATGGCCTTCAACCCCAGGGTCCTAGCTTATATGGCCTACAACCCCAGGGTCCTAGCTTATATGGCCTTCAACCCCAGGGTCCTAGCTTATATGGCCTACAACCCCAGGGTCCCAGCTTACAAGGCCTACAATTGTGTCTTTCTTACTTTGACAAGTAATATAGCTGCTATAGAAACAAGTGTGTTATTAAGCACTTAAGCGCTGAAGATGATTGGGGTGCTTTTACAAGCTCAGGTTATAGTTACATCACATACATTGTATAACTAATGTATTATAGTCAATCTTGGGTACAAGTCCAATATATCATCAAGTGTTCCAGTACTCGTATAGTAATTACAGAGTTCAGCATACCTTAGCCCAGGAGGGCGAATGTCAGTCAGTATGGGACATTCTACAATATAATGTTCAAGAGAGTGCATGTTTTCTCTTTCACAAAGTTGACACATTGTGCACTCGACACTTTCACAAAGTTGACACATTGTGTACTGGACACTTTCACAAAGTTGACACATTGTGTACTGGACACTTTCACAAAGTTGACACATTGTGTACTCGATATTTGGGTTTTGAGAAAGCTGCCAGATACGTCTATATCCCAGGCGTATTCTGGCCACTATAACATCACATTGCCGGGTTCTTGTTCTATTAGTCCCATATGTGAATGTCTCCTCACGATATCTATCATAATATTTAATGATACAACTTTCAGGTCTTTGTGAATTTGTTAGGTCGGTGAGATTTTCATTAGATATTTAAGTATTCTCTTTGTCACTGCTAATGAAACACCCATATCAATTTCTACCACTGGTTTTCTGCAGGCTGACTTAGCAAGCATATCAACAGTGTCATGTCTTGAGATGCCAACATGTGATGGTATCCATAGGAATTTAATCTCAAATCTGTTTTCTTTAGCAGCTAAAACATTCATTCGAATATCACTGACTATTTTCTGGGTGTCACTACTATGTGCGTTCAGTGCCAGGAGTGCACTCTGCGAGTCACAGTATATAAGTCCACTGCCTTTGTCTTTTAAAAATTCAGTGACAAGGTATATTCCTGCAAGTTCAGTTTGAGTTGTACTTGCCCAGTCATTAGTAGGAGGTATGGGAAACACCGCTCACACGACCAGCCTCACCGCGCCTCAGCCTCACCGCGCCTCAGCCTCACCGCGCCTCAGCCTCACCGCGCCTCAGCCTCACCACGCCTCAACCTCACCACGCCTCAGCCTCACCGCGCCTAAGCCTCACCGCGCCTCAGCCTCACCGCGCCTAAGCCTCACCACGCCTCGGCCTCACCGCGCCTCAACCTCACCACGCCTCAACCTCACCACGCCTCAACCTCACCACGCCTTAGCCTCACCGCGCCTCAGCCTCACCGCGCCTCAGCCTCACCGCGCCTAAGCCTCACCACGCCTCAGCCTCACCGCGCCTCAACCTCACCACGCCTCAACCTCACCACGCCTCAACCTCACCACGCCTCAGCCTCACCACGCCTCAACCTCACCACGCCTCAGCCTCACCGCGCCTCAGCCTCACCACGTCTCAGCCTCACCACGCCTTAGCCTCACCACGCCTTAGCCTCACCGCGCCTCAGCCTCACCACGCCTCAGCCTCACCCCGCCTCAGCCTCACCGCGCCTCAGCCTCACCACGCCTCAGCCTCACCACGCCTCAGCCTCACCGCGCCTCAGCCTCACCGCGCCTCAGCCTCACCCCGCCTCAGCCTCACCGCGCCTCAGCCTCACCACGCCTCAGCCTCACCACGCCTCAGCCTCACCGCGCCTCAGCCTCACCACGCCTCAGCCTCACCACGCCTCAGCCTCACCGCGCCTCAGCCTCACCGCGCCTCAGCCTCACCGCGCCTCAGCCTCACCGCGCCTCAGCCTCACCACGCCTTAGCCTCACCGCGCCTCAGCTTCACCACGCCTCAGCCTCACCACGCCTTAGCCTCACCACGCCTTAGCCTCACCGCGCATCAGCTGAGAGGAAGGAAGCCCGCCCGTTCCCTACCTGTGGGCTAGCTTGGTCAAACTTATCGTCCAGCAAACACTCAAACCTCTAATACAATATTTAATGAGAAAATGCGCCAGGGCTGTGAGGTGGGCGCGAACCTACGACTCCTGCATTACCAGTCGCATTCTCTACCACTGGACCACCATGGACTTGTAAAAGTCATACAACTGTATTTCTACTGAAATCACAGGAAGTGTGGAGGCGGCTACTGAAGCCAGTAAGAGTGTTTGCGTATGACCCACAAGCACTCCGGTGGAAGGCCACAGTGGTCCTATACCTTACGTCCCAACTTCACAAACACAGGCCTTGGGACGCGAACAAGGGGAGACAGGTGGAAGCTGAGTACCCAAATGAGCCACAGAGGCGTTAGAAAGAACTTTTTCAGTGTCAGAGTAGTTAGTAAATGGAATGCATTAGGCAGTGATGTGGTGGAGGCTGACTCCATACACAGCTTCAAATGTAGATATGATAGAGCCCAATAGGCTCAGGAATCTGTACACCAGTTGATTGACGGTTGAGAGGCGGGACCAAAGAGCCAGAGCTCAACCCCCGCAAGCACAATTAGGTGAGTACAGAATCTGTTGTTCCCAGTAGCTGAATCTTAAAAAAACTGTCGGAAATGTCCAACACCCCAAGTATTAAATACTGGCATTATACGATAAATGCGTTATGTCAAGATATTAATGTTACTAATCCCTAGCATTATACGTTTGAATACGTTATGTCAATATTGTTTCACCAATTCCTAGCACAGCAAGAAAATTCGTTGTGTTAGTAAATTAAAATTACTGATAATATTCGCATCCAGGAAAACGCCGAAACTTTCCTACTGTCGATGGCGGACGGTTGCGTCAGCCAGCCAGCCGACAACATGGGTTGATGAATCTTATCTAACTCTCATTAAACTTAAGCCGCATATTGATTTTATTAACATTTGCTATTTAAATTAGGATTACCAAGAATAAGGTCGTATTTCCATTCCCCAGTAAATGTTTGCATCCGTGTAAAAATAGTCAGAAACCAAAGTCACGTTTCGTAAATCACACAAACTCTACGAGCCAGTGTTAAGAACAAAGGAAATTGTTCTCTAGATTTTATAGTAAATTATTCATGTGAAAATTGACGTTAACTAAATACAGTCCTTGAATAACTTAAAGTAAACAGTGACTTATTTACTGGCACGCACCGCGGAGCTCAACGTAAGGAGGGGGAGAGAGGCCCACCAGAGGCGCAAGAGATCCCCACACGACAACACGCTTCTCGACGTTCTCCATCTGATCCCACCGGAGCCAGCCGTTATCATAGTCGAATATTGGAACATCCGTCGCATTAGACCTCCCACACTTTGATGCTAGCTCCACACATCACTGCACAGTGTATCCGGTCGGTTTAGAGCTCGATATTAGGTAAAGTGGCCACATAACCTAGATAAGAGATTAATCAACCGGTCATGCTGTAAGGGATCTGAATTACCAAAGTGAGTGTAGGTCAAATTACAGGGTTATTTCTTTAATGGAACTTTATCATGGAAATGTTAGTGCTGCATGAGCTACAGTGTATTAATTCCATAGTGATCAGCAACTGGGTCCAGCCGTCTCAGATTTACGGGTTTCACGTGGACGCGAGGCTTCCTCCCACGAGGCGATGATAAAACTGATTCACGAGAGCTTCGTCTGATGTCCCTTAACTAAATCAACTTTACAGCTATGATTCCTGTTTACATTTAACTTACGTAGTTAGATCACTAACCCTATGACTATTATTGTTGAGGTTATAAAGCAATGAATATTATTAACAGGATGATTCAGCATTACTGGATTAACCCCCATTTTGTTGTGTGTGTACGAAGTGTCCAAATGAACATTAATTAAACTTACAGTTCACTTAACTGTAAATAATTAAAAGAAATCCAATCTTGGGTATTTCCCACAACAGCAAAAACAATTCTTCGATTCAATTAAACGATTTAAAACAATTAAACGATTCTTCGCGGCGGGGATCGTATTCCAGGGACCTGCCCGAAACGCTACGCGTACTAGTGGCTCTACAAGAATGTAACAACTCTTGTATATATCTCAAAAAAAAAAAAACAGCCTCAACAATCACATCAGTCCGTCCTGGACCTTCATTAAGTCCACGACGTACCAAAGCGTCGTCATTTTCATATGCGTCACAGGTTAGGGTCTTCACATTCCTGTCTGTCGTGTTCAGAACCTGTTGGGTTTTGTGAAGGCCACGAGGTCAACCTTGACAGTGCTCTA
This sequence comes from Procambarus clarkii, assembly GCF_040958095.1. Taxonomy (NCBI): domain Eukaryota; kingdom Metazoa; phylum Arthropoda; class Malacostraca; order Decapoda; family Cambaridae; genus Procambarus; species Procambarus clarkii. Next base: position 15,739,593 of record NC_091229.1, read on the forward strand.
CAGTACACAATATGGGGTGATATACAAGCCTGGAGTCACTTTCAACTTGGTGTGGGAAGAACATTGCAAACCCTCTCCAGACTGTTACTCCCTAGACTGTTACTCCCTAGACTGTACTCCCCAGACTGTACTCTCCAGACTGTACTCCCCAGACTGTTACTCCCTAGACTGTTACTCCCTAGACTGTACTCCCCAGACTGTACTCTCCAGACTGTTGTGGGAACCGACCTGTGAGATTTATATTTATTTAATTTATATGAATTTATATAGAATTTATATTTACATTAATTTATATACTTCGATAGCAATTTGTATGATGTTAAGTGGACTGTATTTCTGCAATAATCTCATAATCTCACAAATCGATCCTCTACACATTAGGGGGGTTTATATTAAATTTATATATATATGCAGCCAATCAAACTACAGTATTAGACTACACATTGAAGAGGTTCCTTATCTTATTGTACAGCAGGCCTTAGTCCACCAGGTATAACCAGGATGTAGACACCAAATTATCCTCTTTGAGGTAGCTTCCATCACCCAGTAACTGGTGCACAAAGTCTTGCTTCCTCGTCTTGACCTGTCAAAAGGGCGCTAGCTGTAAAGCCAGAATCCTAATATATGACATCTATATCAGAGAAAACACTGTACAAGGAACCATAAAGACCTGGGCTTAATTATCTTTAGTATGAGGCGATCTCGTGATCTAACCGGATCACCCTATCTAATGACATTAATGGCCACAAATGATAGATAAATGGGTTTCGGCAGAACACTTAACTTGTATTTGTTGACAGCGTGTTGATGATGGTACACCTTTGGTTTCCATAACACTTCGTCTAAGTAAAATTAACAGGAGCCGAATTGCTCCCATGCCTCTGGTCTAAGTACAATAACAATGGCTGACCACTCCCTCACGACTGATGCTACTGGCCTACATTGTCCAGATGATAGTAAGTGAAAGAAACGTCACATTTACTCTATTTTAATTCTGATAATTAAGTTAATTTATATGAGATGTTTTTATGATGGTAAAGTCCAAAGACTAATGTATTTAAGAATACATTTAGCAGTCTCCGTGGTGTATTGGTAAGACACTCGCCTGGCGTTCCGCAAGCGCTATGTCATGGGTTCGCATCCTGGCTGGGGAGGATTTACTGAGCGCAATTCCTTAACTGTAGCCTCTGTTTAACGCAACAGTAAAATGTGTACTTGGATTAAAAACGATTCTTCGCGGCAGGGGATCGTATTCCAGGGACCATAGGATTAAGGACTTGCCCGAAACGCTACGCGTACTAGTGGCTGTACAAGAATGTAACAACTCTTGTATATATCTCAAAAAAAAAAAAATAATAATTCCCACCATAATAGGTGGTGAATTTATAATAGTATGTGGTAATGATATCCCGTTTTCTATAGACGGGAATTCCACTACAAGTTACATTTTCTATGGGTAACTTGTTTATACAATACAGCAATATTATCTGTCTGTATGATATTATTAAATGGTGTCGGATTTTCCGACAACTGTACTCCCCAGACTGTTACTCCCTAGACTGTACTCCCCAGACTGTTACTCCCTAGACTGTACTCCCTAGACTGTACTCTCCAGACTGTACTCCCCAGACTGTACTCCCCAGACTGTACTCTCCAGACTGTACTCCCCAGACTGTACTCCCCAGACTGTACTCCCCAGACTGTACTCTCCAGACTGTACTCCCCAGACTGTACTCTCCAGACTGTACTCCCCAGACTGTACTCTCCAGACTGTACTCCCCAGACTGTACTCTCCAGACTGTACTCCCCAGACTGTACTCCCCAGACTGTACTCCCCAGACTGTACTCTCCAGACTGTACTCCCCAGACTGTACTCCCCAGACTGTACTCTCCTAGACTGTTACTCCCCAAGTCGCTGCTCCCACAAAAAGCGTATTAGTAACTTCTTTTTTCTGTGTAATCAAATATATTTTCTTTTCAAATATTAATTAATATTGTTCTATTTTAGTGTTTTGTGCATAATGAGAGAGGACAGGTTAAGGTAGATGTTTGGGCCGTGTTTGTAATGGTTGGTGTTAACAGCATGCTCCTCATTCCCGTCTAATATGTGACTGATCCCAAACAGGTTCATACTATTCATACTATAATGAATAATATAAATTGTTTTATAGGTTAGGTTAGGTTGGGTTAGGTTAGGTTGGGTTATGTTAGGTTAGGTTGGGTTAGGTTAGGTTATGCTAGGTTAGGTTGGGTTGGGTTATATGTGTTAGTAGTTATTGGTATTTGCAGTACGTGGGTGCAGCATGGAGGTGTGGGCCCAACACAGGTAGGAGCGAAGCTCTGCTTAATAAAATGTAAAAAAGTAATCTACTGAAAACGTATTTGTCATTCCTAGACCTTGAGACGGGCTGCAAGATTAACACACATTTGATCTGTCATGTCTGGATTGTTTCAAGCGTAGGTTATACGTATATGAATGACTTCAGGTGAAAACATACACGAGCTGCCTCGTATGGATGAGGCATGAGGCTGTATGACCAGTGGTATTATACCTCAAGAGACGGTATAAGAGACTCATAAGTATGAGAGAGTATAACGTAGGTGACTCTTCTTGAAACTCATGTTATAGACTCATCAGTCTTCCTCCCTCTCTCCTCACTTGCTCTCAGTCCTACTCCTCCCTCCCTCCCCCTCTACGTCAGGTGAGACTTGGGTGGGGGTGTGTGTGGGGGTGTGTGTGGGGTGTGTGTGTGTGTGAGGTGTGTGGGGTGTGTGTGTAGGTGTGTGGGGGTCGCTGTATAAGGTGAGGAAGTCACCCGCTGACTCACCTCCAGTTTCTTCACCAAGTTTTTTCCTCACTGAGAATTTCTCTCTGAAGATGAGGAAAGATAAGAAATGAGACGCCATCTTGGGGCGGGAGGCTGGAGGAGCACTCGGGGACCTCACAAGGTCCCTGTGTTCCCTTCCCAGCCCTGGTGGTGGGTCTTTACCAGCCCTGGTGGTGGTGGGTCTTTACCAGCCCTGGTGGTGGTGGTGGGTCTTTACCAGCCCTGGTGGTGGTGGTGGGTCTTTACCAGCCCTGGTGGTGGTGGTCTTTACCAGCCCTGGTGGTGGTGGTGGGTCTTTACCAGCCCTGGTGGTGGTGGTCTTTACCAGCCCTGGTGGTGGTGGTCTTTACCAGCCCTGGTGGTGGTGGTGGTCTTTACCAGCCTTGGTGGTGGTGGGTCTTTACCAGCCCTGGTGGTGGTGGTCTTTACCAGCCCTGGTGGTGGTGGTGGGTCTTTACCAGCCCTGGTGGTGGTGGTGGGTCTTTACCAGCCCTGGTGGTGGTGGTGGTCTTTACCAGCCCTGGTGGTGGTGGTCTTTACCAGCCCTGGTGGTGGTGGTCTTTACCAGCCCTGGTGGTGGTGGTCTTTACCAGCCCTGGTGGTGGTGGTGGTCTTTACCAGCCCTGGTGGTGGTGGGTCTTTACCAGTCCTGGTGGTGGTGGGTCTTTACCAGCCCTGGTGGTGGTGGGTCTTTACCAGCCCTGGTGGTGGTGGTGGTGGTGGTCTTTACCAGCCCTGGTGGTGGTGGTGGTCTTTACCAGCCCTGGTGGTGGTGGGTCTTTACCAGCCCTGGTGGTGGTGGTCTTTACCAGCCCTGGTGGTGGTGGTGGTCTTTACCAGCCCTGGTGGTGGTGGGTCTTTACCAGCCCTGGTGGTGGTGGGTCTTTACCAGCCCTGGTGGTGGTGGGTCTTTTCCAGCCCTGGTGGTGGTGGTGGGTCTTTACCAGCCCTGGTGGTGGTGGGTCTTTACCAGCCCTGGTGGTGGTGGGTCTTTACCAGCCCTGGTGGTGGTGGTCTTTACCAGCCCTGGTGGTGGTGGGTCTTTACCAGCCCTGGTGGTGGGTCTTTACCAGCCCTGGTGGTGGGTCTTTATCAGCCCTGGTGGTAGTGGGTCTTTATCAGCCCTGGTGGTGGTGGGTCTTTACCAGCCCTGGTGGTGGTGGATCTTTACCAGCCCTGGTGGTGGTGGGTCTTTACCAGCCCTGGTGGTGGTGGGTCTTTATCAGCCCTGGTGGTGGTGGGTCTTTACCAGCCCTGGTGGTGGGTGTTTACCAGCCCTGGCGGTGGTGGGTCTTTACCAGCCCTGGTGGTGGTGGTGGTCTTTACCAGCCCTGGTGGTGGTGGTGGTCTTTACCAGCCCTGGTGGTGGTGGGTCTTTACCAGCCCTGGTGGTGGTGGGTCTTTACCAGCCCTGGTGGTGGTGGTGGGTCTTTACCAGCCCTGGTGGTGGTGGTGGGTCTTTACCAGCCCTGGTGGTGGTGGTGGGTCTTTACCAGCCCTGGTGTTGGTGGTGGGTCTTTACCAGCCCTGGTGGTGGTGGTGGGTCTTTACCAGCCCTGGTGGTGGTGGTGGGTCTTTACCAGCCCTGGTGGTGGTGGTGGTGGGTCTTTACCAGCCCTGGTGGTGGTGGTCTTTACCAGCCCTGGTGGTGGTGGTGGGTCTTTACCAGCCCTGGTGGTAAAGAAACCTAACCCCATCCCAAAGTGAGCTCATAAGTCCTCTAAACTTTACAGTTCCACGTATAATAGATTAGAACACTTTCTTCAACCATTTCTACATTGGAGTAGTCACTCCGTATCCACCCAAACTCATCTATCAATATCTATTACAGAAAGTGAGTGTGTCCACAGTTAAATGTCAGAGGCTTTGGGCTAACCTCTTTCAACTTTTCAAGAGTATGTGGGTGGCATAGGCCAGTTGAGGTCGGCCCCAAGTGCCACCTTTTTAGAAATATCAGCTCATATAATGACCCCCTGCAATTTTCATGACGTCTGAAATCAGGAATGTCTTTTCATGTATTTTTAATAGTTTTCCACCAGTTTGGAATGATAACGTATCATAGAGAGAGAGAGAAAGGGGTAAGAGGAGGAGAAAGGGGGTGTTGGGGGAAAGAGAGGGAGATGTGAGGAGAATAGTGGAGGTAAGGGAAGAGGAGAGGGAGTTATGTGTAACAAGAGAACAGTAGAACAGTAGAACAGTAGAACAGGTGTGGACTAGGCAACAGTCAGTCTCTCAAGGTGTGGGGGTTATCTTGAGGTTATCTTGAGATGATTTCGGGGCTTTAGTGTCCCCGCGGCCCGGTCCTCGACCAGGCCTCCACCCCCAGGAAGCAGCCCGTGACAGCTGACTAACACCCAGGTACCTATTTTACTGCTAGGTAACAGGGCCATAGGGTGAAAGAAACTCTGCCCATTGTTTCTCGCCGGCGCCTGGGATGGAACCCAGGACCACAGGATCACAAGTCCAGTGTGCTGTCCGCTCGGCCGACCGTCTCCCTAGCCGTTCCAGTCGGGGGGGGGCATATGGGGTACCACCGTGTATGGGGTTAACAGCAGGTCAGGAGATAATGACATTGTCGGATACCTTGTGGCTTTACGAAGCCGCTGGACGTTAGTACGTAGGATCAAACGACACGGCGGGACTTCACACGGCCCTCAGGCGGTGTATGAATTAAGCGTCGCACCACAGACAGGTGAAGTTCCCGTTACAGCCCCGCTCCTGTGCCATGTAGGTCCACTACGGGCTCACCATAGCCCGTGCTACTTGCCCCGCTCCTGTGCCATGTAGGTCCACTACGGGCTCACCATAACCCGTGCTACTTGCCCCGCTCCTGTGCCAGGTAAGGCCACTACGGGCTCACCATAGCCCGTGCTACTTGCCCCGCTCCTGTGCCATGTAGGTCCACTACGGGATCACCATAGCCCGTGCTACTTGCTACTGTTCAGAGTAACAGAATGTAATGGGGAGTCTGAAGGCTTCCCCATACTGAGAAAAGTTACATAAAAGCTCTGGTACTGTGGGAAGTAATCTTACCACAATCCAACAGCCTGGTTGACCAGTCCAGCAACGAGGAGGCCTGGTCGAGGACCGGGCCGCAGGGTCACTGGGCCCCGAAATCACCTCAAGGTAGGTAAGGTACCAAGTCTTCACGAAAGTTAGTTCTTGAAGTGCGAACTAGCATAAATAACGGTAGTAGGTCTAAGAGACCCAACAAGCGAGAAGGAATATTCAAACAATTCAATTTCAACAATAAGAGGATTGACTGGGAAAAAATAAATGTAGACCTTGCAACCATTCAATGGGAGACGGTCTTAAGCGACAAAACACCCACACAGGGAATAGCTCAACTGACAGCTGAAGCTTACAAGGTCTGCTTGAAGCACGTGCCTGTGAGGAGGGGCAGAAAGAGGACCACTCTAGAAAGAGAACGCAGACGACTGTACAGGAGATGGAAAAAAATAACGGAAATGCTTCGGCAGACACAACTATCACAAGCAAGGGAAACAAGCCTAAGCAGGGAGATTGAGGAAATAGAACAAACGTTGAAGCGATCATATGAGTCTGAGGAAATGGAATTGGAACAGAAAGCTATACAAGAGATAAGGAAAAATCCGAAATATTTTTCACATACGCAAAATCAAAATCCAAAACCTCGACCAGTATTGGACCGTTAATTACAAATGAAGGTACGTACACAGAGGACAACAAAGAGATTAGTGAAATTCTAAGAAGCCAGTATGAGGCTATGTTTAGCACACCAATAAACAACATGAAAGTTGATGACCCAGACAGCTTCTTTATGAATGACATTCAAGCTGCAGATAATATAACGGATATTACCACAAACTCGGAAGACTTTGAAAGAGAAATTGACAATATGCCTATGCACTCGGCTCCTGGGCCTGACTCATGGAATTCAATATTCATAAAGAAATGTAAAGTACCAGTAGCGAGAGCGCTCAGCGTAATATGGAGAAAGAGCCTGGATACAGGGGAGATACCAGCAGCACTTACATCTGCAGATATAGCTCCGTTGCACAAGGGGGGGAGTAAAGCCATGTCAAAAAATTATATGCCAGTTGCACTAACATCACACATAATAAAAGTGTTTGAAAGAGTGATTAGGAATCAAATTTCTAGTTTTATGGAGAATAATGAGTTGCACAACCTAGGACAACATGGATTTAGAGCGGGAAGATCCTGTCTGTCACAGTTACTCGACCACTATGACAAAATCACAGAAGCCCTAGAAGAAAAGCAAAATGCAGATATTGTATACACAGACTTTGCAAAGGCGTTCGACAAATGTGACCATGGGGTGATAGCTCACAAAATGAGGTCAATGGAAATAACTGGAAAAGTAGGATGCTGGATACTCAATTTCCTGTCGAACAGAACACAGAGTAACAGTCAATCAGATAAAATCGAGTCCAAGCGATGTTAAAAGCTCTGTACCTCAAGGTACAGTCCTTGCACCGCTACTGTTCCTTATTTTCATATCTGATATAGACAAAAATACACGTCACAGCTTCGTGTCGTCCTTTGCAGATGACACAAAAATCAGCATGAAAATTACCTCTGCTGAAGACATTGAAAAACTACAAGCAGATGTCAACAAAGTTTTCGATTGGGCAGCAGAAAATAACATGATGTTTAACAGTGATAAATTTCAGGTACTCAGGTACGGCAAAAATGAGGATCTGAAACATAATACAGAGTACAAAACACAACCGAATCTTCCCATAGTAGAAAAACAGCATGTCAAGGATTTGGGAATAATAATGTCTGATGACCTAACGTTTAGGGAGCATAACCAAGCAAATATTGCGTCAGCCAGAAAAATGATCGGATGAATTACGAGAACTTTCAAATCCAGGGATCCCATCACAATGGTTGTACTCTTCAAGTCACTTGTGTTGTCCCGTCTCGAGTACTGCTCAGTACTCGCTTCCCCCTTCAGAGCAGGAGAGATTGCTGAAATAGAGGGAATACAGAGAACATATACGGCGCGCATAGACGAGATAAAACACCTAAATTATTGGGATCGTCTCAAAGTTCTCCAAATGTACTCACTAGAAAGGAGACGAGAGAGATACCAAATAATATACACATGGAAAATACTGGAGGGTCAGGTCCCAAATCTCCACAGTAAAATAACAACATACTGGAGTGAACGATATGGAAGAAAATGCAAGATTGAACCAGTGAAGAGCAGAGGTGCCATAGGCACAATCAGAGAACACTGTATAAACATCAGAGGTCCGCGGTTGTTCAACGTCCTCCCAGCGACTATAAAAAATATTGCCGGAACAACCGTGGACATCTTCAAGAGAAAACTGGACGGTTTCTAAGAGAAGTTCCGGATCAGCCGGGCTGTGGTGGGTATGTGGGCCTGCGGGCCGCTCCAAGCAACAGCCTAGTGGACCAGACTCTCACAAGTCGAGCCTGGCCTCGGTCCGGGCTTGGGGAGTAGAAGAACTCCCAGAACCCCATCAACCAGGTATCAACCAGACATTATCTTTCCACACTGTGTATACACACGCTGGGACACCTGTCCAATCATTCACGACTAAAGATCACATTCGCTCCAAAAAATCTACCACTTACGGGCTATTCATGCCCGTGCTACCTCTTCGGTGGCTTAATCTTCATCAATCAACTAATCGTCCGGTCAGTACACACGCTGGTACGTAAGGACCCTGTGGTACACTACCCTGTGGTACACTACCTTCGGGTACACAATCTTGGGATCTATTTCGATGGGGGTACACGACGCTATTGTTTACTAGGTTCGATGGCATGTTGGCGACTGGAGTGAGTTGAGAGCGTCATCACAATACCAGCAACACGGAACACATAGACAGGAGGCACTGAACTACAGGCTAGTGTCTCTAACTTGCATACCATGCAAGCTGATGGAGAAATAAGTAAGTAATTATCAAAAGAAGGCACCAAACCGGGAAGGTTGTGTAGCACCATCATATGTGCGGGATAATCAGGGGGCGCTAATTATCACCAAGGATGCCAATACGAGAACAGAAACGCATAAGGCGAACGATATCAAAACTATCCGATTCACCTAGAATTCTATCGAGGGACAAGTGACCGCGAGGGACGGTCGGAAAGCAAGACACACGCTCGTCCTGGAAGTCAGGACAATCAACAAGTATATGCACAACTGTAAGAGGAACAACGCAATTTATACAATAAGGAACAGGGCAGCGCTCCATTAAGTGACTGTGGGTTAAGCGGGTATGACCAACCCGCAGCTGTGCCAAAGCAGCTTCCCACCGCCGGTTACGGTGGCAGGAGGAAGGCCACGGGGACACACTACGTTTGAGAGTACGCAGCTTGTTACCAACCACAGAGGACCAACAACCCTGCCAACGGGCAAGGATGGAGGAATGATTAACAGCATAAAAGTCGGAATAAGGAATACCTTTACGGAATATGGGACAAGAACGGATAGCTTCCTTAGCGGCAGCATCCGCACACTCATTTAAAGAAACACCAATATGGCTGGGAACCCAGCACAACTCTACCAATTAAAATTTACTAGACATAAGAAACAGCCAATGTTGAATCTCGATGACCACCGGATGGACAGTATTAAAGGACCCTAGAGCCATGAGGGCACTACGAGAGTCAACGACAACCACAAAGGAGGATCGACAATGAGAAAGCAAGAGACGGAGAGCATAGAGAATAGCATAAAGTTCTGCTGTGAAGACGCTAGCCTCCGAAGGGCGGCGACACATATAAGTACGGTCAGGAAAAACAACAGAGTATCCCACACAGTAACAGAAGGCTGAACACAAGTTACCATCTGGGAGGTGAAATCCTGCAAGAGTCAAATAGAGAGAAAGATCTGGGGGTCGATATCACACCGAACCTGTCCCCAGAGGCCCACATCAAAAGGATATCATCAGCGGCATATGCTAGACTGGCCAACATACGAACTGCCTTTAGAAACTTGTGTAAGCAATCGTTTAGAACCCTGTATACCACTTATGTCAGACCAATCCTGGAATATGCAGCGCCAGCCTGGAATCCATACCTAATTAAACACAAGACAAAGTTAGAGAAGATTCGGCGGTATGCCACCAGGCTCGTCCCGGAACTAAGAGGTATGAACTACGAGGAAAGGCTAAAAGAGGTGAACCTCACGTCCCTGGAAAACAGAAGAGTAAGGGGAGACATAATTAACATCTACAAAATTCTCAGGGGAATTAACAGGGTGGACAAAGCCAAACTCTTCAGCACGGGTGGGACACGAACAAGGGGACACAGGTGGAAACTTAGTACCTACATGAGCAACAGAGACGTTAGAAAGAAATTTTTTAGTGTCAGAGTAGTTAACAGATGGAATGCATTAGGAAGTGATGTGGTGGAGGCTGACTCCATACACAGTTTCAAATGTACATATGATAGAGCCCAGTAGGCTCAGGAACCTGTACACCAGATGATAGACAGTTGAGAGGCGGGACCAAAGAGCTAAAGCTCAACCCCCGCAAGCACAACCAGGTGAGTACAGTCACAACAGCCTCCTGTGTGCGTCACAGTGCGTCTTGGAGAGACGCAACAAGTCTCCTGACCTCTATGGAGTCTATTGAACCTCTCTCATCCTTGCCCCTTCCCGGGGTCGAATCCTTCATGTCCCATAAATAAGCAATTTAACTCTGACAAAGGGTTCAGCAGCCTTATCTGAGTCACTACACCTCCAGCCCTCCTCTTTGACGCCCTGTCTGCCTCAGTCCTGTCTCATATCTGGCCACTGATGTGTGGTGCTGGGTCGGCCAGGGGTGGTGGACGGGTCGGCCAGGGGTGGTGGACGGGTCGGCCAGGGGTGGTGGACGGGTCGGCCAGGGGTGGTGGACGGGTCGGCCAGGGGTGATGGACGGGTCGGCCAGGGGTGATGGACGGGTCGGCCAGGGGTGGTGGACGGGTCGGCCAGGGGTGATGGACGGGTCAGCCAGGAGTGGTGGACGGGTCGGCCAGGGGTGGTGGACGGGTCGGCCAGGGGTGGTGGACGGGTCGGCCAGGGGTGGTGGACGGGTCAGCCAGGAGTGGTGGACGGGTCGGCCAGGGGTGGTGGACGGGTCGGCCAGGGGTGGTGGACGGGTCAGCCAGGAGTGGTGGACGGGTCGGCCAGGGGTGGTGGACGGGTCGGCCAGGGGTGGTGGACGGGTCGGCCAGGGGTGGTGGACGGGTCAGCCAGGAGTGGTGGACGGGTCGGCCAGGGGTGGTGGACGGGTCGGCCAGGGGTGGTGGACGGGTCGGCCAGGGGTGGTGGACGGGTCGGCCAGGGGTGGTGGACGGGTCGGCCAGGGGTGACGGACGGGTCGGTCAGGGGTGACGGACGGGTCGGCCAGGGGTGGTGGACGGGTCGGCCAGGGGTGACGGACGGGTCGGCCAGGGGTGGTGGACGGGTCGGCCAGGGGTGGTGGACGGGTCGGCCAGGGGTGGTGGACGGGTCGGCCAGGGGTGACGGACGGGTCGGTCAGGGGTGGTGGACGGGTCGGCCAGGGGTGATGGACGGGTCGGCCAGGGGTGATGGACGGGTCGGCCAGGGGTGATGGACGGGTCGGCCAGGGGTGATGGACGGGTCGGCCAGGGGTGGTGGACGGGTCGGCCAGGGGTGGTGGACGGGTCGGCCAGGGGTGGTGGACGGGTCGGCCAGGGGTGATGGACGGGTCGGCCAGGGGTGGTGGACGGGTCGGCCAGGGGTGGTGGACGGGTCGGCCAGGGGTGGTGGACGGGTCGGCCAGGGGTGATGGACGGGTCGGCCAGGGGTGATGGACGGGTCGGCCAGGGGTGGTGGACGGGTCGGCCAGGGGTGGTGGACGGGTCGGCCAAGGGTGATGGACGGGTCGGCCAGGGGTGGTGGACGGGTCGGCCAGGGGTGGTGGACGGGTCGGCCAGGGGTGGTGGACGGGTCGGCCAGGGGTGGTGGACGGGTCGGCCAGGGGTGGTGGACGGGTCGGCCAGGGGTGGTGGACGGGTCGGCCAGGGGTGATGGACGGGTCGGCCAGGGGTGATGGACGGGTCGGCCAGGGGTGGTGGACGGGTCGGCCAGGGGTGATGGACGGGTCAGCCAGGAGTGGTGGACGGGTCGGCCAGGGGTGGTGGACGGGTCGGCCAGGGGTGGTGGACGGGTCGGCCAGGGGTGGTGGACGGGTCGGCCAGGGGTGGTGGACGGGTCGGCCAGGGGTGGTGGACGGGTCGGCCAGGGGTGGTGGACGGGTCGGCCAGGGGTGGTGGACGGGTCGGCCAGGGGTGGTGGACGGGTCGGCCAGGGGTGGTGGACGGGTCGGCCAGGGGTGGTGGACGGGTCGGCCAGGGGTGGTGGACGGGTCGGCCAGGGGTGGTGGACGGGTCGGCCAGGGGTGATAGTATATAGAATGGAAGTTTGAAATTGAATTGCTTTATAAAAATGAAGAATACTAATGAGTCTATATCTATCAGAGAATGTCTATCTGTCTCTGTCTGTCCAAGGTGGAGGCCAGACGCTCACGGCCAGCCTCACTCAATTTTGCAAAAAAAATGGTCTGAGGTAAGGAACAGACAGACCGACCTCGACTAGCCCAAGTTAAATACTTCAAGCAATATTAGTATTATATAGAATCCTGTGCGATTTTCAAAGTCAAGAGTGAAATATTTGGTGTGTTTCCCATAGAATTTTCAATGCTCTCCCTGTATAACTAACCATCCTGCGAGATGGGGACTTGTATTACCACTGCTGCCTTATTCAATCTTGTGTTGATGATATCCTCAAAATGCATCCGGAGTCTGCCAGTGCAGACCGCTTATCACATGCCTCTGTATGACTAACCATCCTGTGTGATGGGGATTTTTTAGCATCACGTAGCTAGCTTTTTGACACACTGTACTCCACTTCATATAGTCTAGGGCAGCTGCACTAATGCACATGTACCTCATATTTAAAAAAAGAAAAAAATCCCCAACAAAAATGCCTACAATCTCATTAAACTTAACATTCCTTTTAATAAGTGCAATCTACCTGTCTCTGATATTCCTCTTTATCTGTACCCCACCATTCAGGTATCATACACACCTGTCACCAAGAAAGATAACGAGAATCTTGCTCTACTCAAAGCTGTCACTCTTGAAACAATTGCCTCCTCCATCGAGAGTTTAAGATCTCACGAGCACTGTGTCTACACCGACGGCTCAGTCCAATCCTCTACTGGACGGACTGCAGCAGCATGTAGGTTTTATAGAAATAAAATTTGCACAAAGACTGTCAGTGTCAGGTTAAACAACTGGCTGACCTCCACACAAGCAGAACTAGCGGCATTACACCTAGCTACCAGTACATTAAAAAACATTGGAGGAGGAATAATATTCTGTGATTCAAAGTCTGCTCTTCAAACGAAAACTTCTCCTGGAAGATCGACAGCAAGAACCTCATACTACCAATTATAAATGACCTAATCGCTGCACAGAGTAAAGGGTCTCGAATCTCCTTTGTATGGATACCTTCACACATAAATATAACCCATCATAATGAGACAGACATTGCAGCCAAATTAGCGTGTAACAAGTTTGAAGTTGAATTAGATCTAGGTATCCCCATCTCTGCTGTCAAAACTATATTGGTCCAAACACTCAGGTCTGATAGGAAAGAAATTACAGCCTCCCAACGACCTGAAAGCACTGATGAACAAATCCACAAGGGCCGTGACGAGGATTCGAACCTGCGTCCGAGAGCATCCCAGACGCTGCCTTAATCGACTGAGCTTAATAGACTTAAGACAGCGTCTGGGATGCTCTCGGACGCAGGTTCGAATCCTCGCCATGGCCCTTGTGGATTTGTTCATTTGATGCATCACGCAATTGTGATTTCTGTGTGTACTGAAAGCACTAGTATTAAAAGCTATGATTTGTTCAGAACTGAAACCTATATCTATGGGCAGCACAAAACGTCGACCAGACTGTGCGACACAGTGGTTGTCAGGATCAGGTTGGGTTTCCGTTACCTGTGGCAGGTGGCTACCGTTACCTGTGGCAGGTGGCTACCGTTATCTGTGGAAGGTGGCTACCGTTACCTGTGGCAGGTGGCTACCGTTACCTGTGGCAGGTGGCTACCGTTACCTGTGGCAGGTGGCTACCGTTACCTGTGGCAGGTGTCTACCGTTACCTGTGGCAGGTGTCTACCGTTACCTGTGGCAGGTGGCTACAGGTGACGGGTCTCCCAATCCTAAGCACTCCAGGTGCAAACTCTGTGAGCAGGAACTGCGGCATGATCTCCCACACTACATCACTGAATGCCCAGTTATTAGACCTTTCAGACCCGTTGGCGTGAGGTACCTGGAGCTTTGCAATTACTTTATTACCTCTCGTGTTCTTGAAGATATCCTCATAATGCATCCAGAGTCTGCCAGTGCAGACTACTGAACATATGGCCCTGTATGACTAACATCCTGTGTGATGGGGACTTTTAGCATCACGTAGCTAGCTTTGTGACACACACTGTACTCCCCTTCATATAGTCTAGGGCAGCTGCACAAATGCACATGTATCTAATGTATTAATAAAAAAAATACATTTTCGCAGAGAAGGGGAAAAGAGTGAAGGGCGTTTGTGGAAGGACAAACAAAGGGGTTAAAGACTCAAGTGCAGCCACTTACCCCTTTGATTTTATAATATATTAAATATATATATATATATATATATATATATATATATATATATATATATATATATATATATATATATATATATAGAGAGAGAGAGAGAGAGAGAGAGTATAACATACAAGATACTGAGGGAAACTGACCAGGTGGAGAAGGTCAGTGGATCTCAAGTGAGAGTAAACTGGCATGGGCAACAGGTCAATTATAACGCAAGAGGTGAAGCAAGGTCAGGAGGCGGAGGTGAAGTGCTTCACCTCACTCCTCTCTAGTCACTCATGGGGCGAGTATATCCTCCTGCACACACACACACACACACACACACACACATGATGTAAATGATCTCCCGGAGGGTATCGATTCATTTCTCTCAATGTTTGCGGACGATGCTAAAATTATGAGAAGGATTAAAACAGAAGAGGACTGTTTGAGGCTTCAAGAAGACCTAGACAAGCTGAAGGAATGGTCGAACAAATGGTTGTTAGAGTTTAACCCAACCAAATGTAATGTAATGAAGATAGGTGTAGGGAGCAGGAGGCCAGATACAAGGTATCATCTGGGAGAGGAAATTCTTCAGGAGTCAGAGAAGGAAAAAGACTTGGGGGTTGATATCACGCCAGACCTGTCTCCTGCAGCACATATCAAGCGGATAACATCAGCGGCATATGCCAGGCTGGCCAACATACGAACGGCATTCAGAAACTTGTGTAAAGAATCATTCAGAACTTTGTATACCACATATGGCAGGCCAATCCTGGAGCATGCAGCCCCAGCATGGAGTCCATATCTAGTCAAGGATAAGACTAAACTGGAAAAGGTTCAAAGGTTTGCCACCAGACTAGTACCCGAGCTGAGAGGTATGAGCTACGAGGAGAGACTACGGGAATTAAACCTCACTTCGCTGGAAGACAGAAGAGTTAGGGGGGACATGATCACCACATTCAAGATTCTGAAGGGGATTGATAGGGTAGATAAAGACAGTCTATTTAACACAAGGGGAACACGCACAAGGGGACACAGGTGGAAACTGAGTGCCCAAATGAGCCACAGAGATATTAGAAGGAACTTTTTTAGTGTCAGAGTGGTTGACAAATGGAATGCATTAGGGGGTGATGTGGTGGAGGCTCACTCCATACACAGTTTCAAGTGTAGATATGACAGAGCCCGATAGGCTCAGGAATCTGTACACCTGTTGATTGACGGTTGAGAGGCGGGACCAAAGAGCCAGAGCTCAACCCCCGCAAACACAACTAGGTGAGTACAACTAGGTGAGTACACACACACACACACACACACACACACACACACACACACACACATAGATTCACAGAAAATGAAAAGGAAATGTGTGAAACATTAAACGAAAAGTTCCAAAGTGTGTTTGTACAAAATGAAATCTTCAGGGAACCAGACACAATAAGAATTCCAGAGAACAACATAGAGCATATAGAGGTGTCTAAGACGAAGTGGAAAAAATGCTCAAGGAGCTAAATAAGAACAAAGCAGTTGGTCCAGATGGAGTTTCACCATGGGTTCTGAGAGAATGTGCACCTGAGCTCAGCATTCCACTTCAACTGATTTTTCAGGCATCCCTGTTTACAGGAGTTGTAGCTGATATGTGGAAAAAGGCTAACATAGTTCCAATCTACAAAAGTGGAAGCAGGGAAGACCCCCTTTAATTATAGACCTGTATCATTGACAAGTGAAATAGTCAAAATATTGGAAAAATAATTAAAACTAAATGGGTAGAACACCTGGAGAGAAATTATATAATATCAGACAGACAGTATGGTTTTCGATCTGGAAGATTCTGTGTATCGAATTTACTCAGTTTCTATGATCGAGCAACAGAGATATTACAGGAAAGAGATGGTTGGGTTGACTGCATCTATCTGGACCTTTAAAATGCTTTCGACAGACTTCCACATAAGAGGTTGTTCTGGAAACTGAAAATATTGGAGGGGTGACAGGTAAGCTTCTAACATGAATGTGAAAATTTTCTGACTGATAGAAAAATGAGGGCAGTGATCAGAGGCAATGTATCGGACTGGAGAAATGTCACAAGTGGAGTACCACAGGGTTCAGTTCTTGCACCAGTGATGTTTATTGTCTACATAAATGATCTGCCAGTTGGTATACAGAATTATATGAACATGTTTGCTGATGATGCTAAGATAATAGGAAGGATAAGAAACTTAGATGATTGTCATGTCCTTCAAGAAGACCTGGACAAAATAAGTATATGGAGCACCACTTGGCAAATGGAATTTAATGTTAATAAATGCCATGTTATGGAATGTGGAATAGGAGAACATAGACCCCATACAACCTATATATTATGTGAGAAATCTTTAAAGAATTCTGATAAAGAAAGAGATCTAGGGGTGGTTCTAGATAGAAAACTATCACCTGAGGACCACATAAAGAATATTGTGCGAGGAGCCTATGCTACACTTTCTAACTTCAGAATTGCTTTTAAATACATGGATGGCGATATACTAAAGAAATTGTTCACGACTTTTGTTAGGCCAAAGCTAGAATATGCAGCGGTTGTGTGGTGCCCACATCTTAAGAAGCACATCAACAAACTGGAAAAGGTGCAAAGACACGCTACTAAGTGGCTCCCAGAACTGAAAGGCAAGAGCTACGAGGAGAGGTTAGAGGCATTAAATATGCCAAAACTAGAAGACAATAAAAGGAGGCGATATGATCACTACATACAAAATAGTAACAGGAATTGATAAAATTGATAAGGAATATTTCCTGAGACCTGGAACTTTAAGAACAAGAGGTCATAGATATAAACTAGCTAAACACAGATACTGAAGAAATATAAGAAAATTCACTTTCGCAAACAGAGTGGTAGACGGTTGGAACAAGTTAGGTGAGAAGGTGGTGGAGGCCAAGACCGTCAGTAGTTTCAAAGCGTTATATGACAAAGAGTGTTGGGAAGACGGGACACCACGAGCGTAGCTCTCATCCTGTAACTACACTTAGGTAATTACACACACACACAAGAACAACAACAACAACAACAACAGCCCCAGCTCCCAGGGAGCCAGTGAGAGGGAGGAAGTGATATTAGCCTTGATAAGGAGGACCTGTTCCCTCCAGCTCCAGTTACCTGAGGGAGGGATGACACTGACCACCACCACTTCTCTTTCACAACTACTTCGTGTTACTGCTTTCACTGCTGCTGCTGCTGCTACCTGCTCCTGCTGTGCTACCTGCTCCTGCTGTTGTAACAGCACCACGTTCACCAACAAGGAAGAAAGTAGGGAAGAGGAATTGCAGCAATATCGGCAGCAGCAGCAGCAGCAGGAGGAAGGACCTTACCTTGAGGTTACCTTCAGGTGCTTCCTGGGCTTAGTGTCCCCGGGGCCCGGTCGTCGACCAGGCCTCCTGGTTGCCGGACTGATCAACCAGGCTGTTGGACGCGGCTGCTCGCAGCCTGACGTATGAGTCACAGCCTGGTTGATCAGGTATCCTTTGGAGGTGCTTATCCAGTTCTCTCTTGAACACTGTGAGGGGTCGGCCAGTTATGTCCCTTATGTGTAGTGGAAGCGTGTTGAACAGTCTCGGACCTCTGATGTTGATAGTTCTCTCTTGAACACTGTGAGGGGTCGGCCAGTTATGTCCCTTATGTGTAGTGGAAGCGTGTTGAACAGTCTCGGGCCTCTGATGTTGATAGTTCTCTCTTGAACACTGTGAGGGGTCGGCCAGTTATGTCCCTTATGTGTAGTGGAAGCGTGTTGAACAGTCTCGGGCCTCTGATGTTGATAGTTCTCTCTTGAACACTGTGAGGGGTCGGCCAGTTATGTCCCTTATGTGTAGTGGAAGCGTGTTGAACAGTCTCGGGCCTCTGATGTTGATAGTTCTCTCTTGAACACTGTGAGGGGTCGGCCAGTTATGTCCCTTATGTGTAGTGGAAGCGTGTTGAACAGTCTCGGGCCTCTGATGTTGATAGTTCTCTCTTGAACACTGTGAGGGGTCGGCCAGTTAAAGATCCTTTACATTGCCTTTACGTTCTATGTTTTGATTTGCCTGAGTTTTGTACGTGGTTTCCGTTTTTATATTTTCATTTTTTCCGTAGCGCATGAGCTGGAACTTATCTTCGTTAAACACCATATTAATTTCTGTAGCCCATAGAAATACCTGATCTACATCTGATTGGAGGTTTGCCGTGTCCTCTATGTTGCCTACTCTCATGTAGATCCTAGTGTCATCTGCAAAGGATGATACAGTGCTATAGGTTGTGTTCTTGTCTATGTCCGATATGAGGATGAGAAAAAGTACTGGAGCAAGCACAGTACCCTGGGGGACTGAGCTCTTCACGGTTGATGGGCTGGATTTTATTTTGTTGACTATTACACATTGGGTTCTGTTGGTCAGGAAATTGTAGCTTCATCTGCCTATTTTTCCGGTAATTCCTTTTGAACGCATTTTATGTGCAATAATACCATGGTCACATTTATCAAAAGCTTTTGTGAAATCTGTGTAAATTACATCAGCGTTTTGTTTGTCTTCCATAGCATCTAATGCCATATCTTAGTTGTCCAGCAACTGCGACAGGCAAGAGCGCCCTGTTCTGAAACCATGTTGTCCGGGGTTATGGAGATGCTGTGATTCCATGTATTTTGTGATCTTACTTCTTAGCACTCTCTCAAAAATATTTATGATGTGCGATGTTAGTGCTATCGGTCTGTAATTTTTTGCCTCTGCCTTATTTCCTCCTTTATGAAGTGGTGCTATCTCTGCTGTTTTTAGTATATCAGGGATAACGCCAGTATCTAGGCTTTGTCTCCACAGAATGTGGAGTGCCTGCAATAGTGATTTTTTACATTTCTTGATGAATATGGAGTTCCAAGAATCCGGGCCTGGTGCAGAGTGCATAGGCATACTGTTTATGGCTTCTTCAAAATCCAGTGGGGATAGGGCGACGTCTGATATATGATTTGATGTTGGTATCATATCCATGAAAAATTCATTTGGGTTATCAATCTTTAGTGCGTTCAGTGGCTCGCTGAAAACAGAGTCGTACTGCTTCCTCAGTAACTCGCTCATTTCTTTGTTGTCATCGGTGAAAGTTCCATCTCCCTTTCGCAGGGGCCCGATACTAGATGTGGTTTTTTATCTTGATTTTGCATAGGAGAAAAAATATTTCGGATTTCTCTCTATTTCACTGATGGCCTTTTGCTCTCTTTGCCTCTCCTGGGTTTTGTATGATTCTTGTAGCTTCCGTTCAATTGTTTCTATTTCTCTATCCAACCTTCTTCGCCGTTCTTGAGATAGGGTGCGACTCTCAAGTTGCTCCACAATTCGTTTTCTTCTCCTATAGAGGGAACGACGGTCCCGTTCCAATCTGCATATCTTCCTCTTTTTTCTTAGGGGTATGCGGTTTGAACATATTTCTAGTGCTACTGAGCTTATTTTTTCCAGGCACTGGTTCAGGTTTGCATTTTCTAGCTGTTCTTCCCAGTTTATTTCTGTGAAGTCCTGGTTTATTTGCTCCCAGTTTATCTGTTTATTATTGAAGTTGAATTTGCTGAAATCTCCTCCACCGGGAATCAGGACTGGTTTTGAAGGTCTATTCCCCATGGTTGTTAGAACTTCAATTAAGTTGTGATCTGAGTAACAGGTATTTGTAATCATTATGTTCCTGATCAATTCAGCATTATTAGTGAAAATGAGGTCCAGCGTGTTCTCCTTCCTAGTTGGTTCTACTATTTGCTGGTTTAAGGCAAACCTATCGCACATCCGTAGCAGGTCATTTGCATGTGCCTGTTCATTTAGGCTACTTCCTGGTATTCTTTCTGATATTACTGTATTAGCCAGGTGCTTCCATTTCAGGTGCCGTAGGTTGAAGTCCCCAAGCAGGATGATGTTCGGGGCTGGATTTGTGAGGTTTTCCAAGCAGTGTTCTATTTTCATTAGTTGGTCTTTAAACTGCTGAGGGTTTGCCTCCGGTGACTTATATACAAGGACAATAACTACATTTAGGATCTCTATTTTGATTATCAGCACTTCCACCATATCATTTGAGGTGTTTAGCAGCTCAGTACAGATGAGTGTGTCTTTGATGTAGAGGCTGACCCCACCCTGAAGCCGGTGTTTCCT
The DNA here is from genome assembly GCF_040958095.1 of Procambarus clarkii. Taxonomy (NCBI): domain Eukaryota; kingdom Metazoa; phylum Arthropoda; class Malacostraca; order Decapoda; family Cambaridae; genus Procambarus; species Procambarus clarkii. The sequence goes on from NC_091229.1 coordinate 15,760,192, forward strand.
ATCACATCTGAAAAGATTGTACTCTGAGATCCATATTTCACCATTAAGGTAGTCCTTTGTGTGAGTTTCCGTTAGGGCTGCAAACACTGCATTTGCCTCATGAAGGAGACCATCTATAAAGTGAACTTTGTTGGATTTGCGTGTTTTTATACCCTGGATGTTGGCATATATAAATGATGTTATCGTGTTAGTGGAAGTGCTGGAAGCTTTACTTGGTGTTAATATCTGAGGCTCTGGTAAGGAGGCCACTGTGTTTGCGTCCTCTCTAGCATTTGACCGAGTTGGTGGTAGAGTCTGGTCATTTTTAGCCATTCTTCTCCTCCTCCTCTTGCTAAAAAATTATCCCGGTCGATGGAGTAGTGGCTGTTTTCATAGTGGTAGTCTGTCGGTTTTATTCGCCTGGTACCTCTTATATGAAAAGCTGGGCATTCAGCATTGAAGCACTCTTTCCTGTCCAAAGAGTTCTTGCAAATTTCTGGGTGAAATAATTCACAGCTTTTGGTACATTTACCTGTATTGAGGAGGTTTCTGCACTTTCTAGGGTGATCGTACTTACATGTTCCATTTGCTCTTCCCGATATCCCATGTTTACAGGTAGCCCATTTGTAATACCAACAGATTTTGGGGCCTTCTTTTGTTTGTTTCCCTCTGCCAGGGACCGCACTCTGCTGCGGCGTCCCCGACACTGTGCTCTGCTCCGGTGCCCCCAACTCGGCGCTCTGCTCCGGCGCCGCTACCGCACTCTGCTGCGGCGTCCCCGACACTGTGCTCTGCTCCGGTGCCCCCAACTCGGCGCTCTGCTTCGGCGCCGCTGCCACCGAGCTCTGTGCCACATTTGGTTGTACCTTGGTGTCATGTACAGTTTGTCTGAAGACATTAGAAATTGCTATGCAGGCATTTATTAGTGATTCTCTGTTTTAGGCGGGAGTTTAATCCAGGATTTCCATCATCTTCAAAAAAGTTACATCATCCTTTTTGCAGAGTCAGTACACAGAGTGGTCACTGGGACCATTACTCCTTGGGTTGTTAGTCATGTTGGCACATTTTTTGTGTATGGCTGCTGAACAGAGTTGGCATTGAAAGCTCTGTTGGTAATCTACCTTCATGTTGCATTCTTTGCACGTTTTTATCAAAGACATTTTTGTGGTGGTGGTCTTACAAGGTGAGGTGTTGACCGGTGGGGGGGTTGACCGTGGGTGTTGGCCGTGGGTGCTGGCCGTGGGTGTTGACCGGTGGGGGGGTTGACCGTGGGTGTTGGCCGTGGGTGCTGGCCGTGGGTGCTGGCCGTGGGTGTTGACCGGTGGGGGTGTTGACCGTGGGTGTTGACCGTGGGTGCTGGCCGTGGGTGTTTACCAACTTGAGATAGGCCTGCAACCCAGCACGCAATAAACATCATCTACGACGCCGTAAGCTCAATTCGCAAGCAAAAACAGGTAGCTTTGATTGCGACGAGGGACGTACACAAGGCCTTCGACAGCCTGTGGCACGATGGTCTGGTGTATAAATTAGCAGACTTACCAGCGCAAAACTGGACCCTCCTCAGGCTGATCAGAAATTTCCTTAAGAATAGGCGTTACCCCCAGCTTCAAGGCAAAAGAGGCCGCAGCCTTCACCCCAACAGCTGGAGTCCCCCAAGGATCATGCTTGAGCCCGGTTCTCTTCAACATCTTTGTAAACGACCTGCCCCAACCAGAGTATAGGGACACCATTATCGTGCAATTTGCGGACGACGTAACACACGTAATAACATCTAACCCTAGCAGCCAAGCGGCCAAGCATGCAACTGTAACCCGTAAGGCAAACGTAGAACTAGCCAGGACTGCTAACTGGGAAAGGAAATGGAGGATCACCACTAACCCAGAAAAGATCCAATTAAGCACTGTCGGCTGTATGGCCTTCTCAATCGAAAATGAGGGGGGGGGGATAAGAATCAGGGGTGAACCCCTGTAGGGGGGCCTCGTAACCTGGTGGATAGCGCGCAGGACTCGTAATTCTGTGGCGCGGGTTCGATTCCCGCACGAGGCAGAAACAAATGGGCAAAGTTTCTTTCACCCTGAATGCCCCTGTTACCTAGCAGTAAATAGGTACCTGGGAGTTAGTCAACTGTCACGGGCTGCTTCCTGGGGGTGGAGGCCTGGTCGAGGACCGGGCCGCGGGGACACTAAAAAGCCCCGAAATCATGTCAAGATCATCTCAAGATAACCCATAGCCATCTCAAACTCCAACACAGTGCTCGGTTACAACTTCAACAGGCTACTCAACTCCTCCCAGTACGTATCCCAGAAGACAGCGATGGCCCGGGGCTCACTGGCGAGGCTCTTCCGTTTCAAGCAAGCCCCATCCCACGTCAAGCTCCACCTGTACAGCATGATCATAAGGCCTAGCCTGGAATACCCTTACGTCCCCCTGAACCTCACCAACAACACCAACATGCTGAAGATCCAACGAGTACAAAACAAAGCACTTCGCTTTGCAGCGGGCCTGACTCTGAGGGACAGGGTAAGAACTGACCTGATCCATGAGACGCTCAACATGAAGCCAATGAACACCAGGCTCAGCTACCTGGCCAGAAGACAGTTGTACCGCATGAAGAACATGTATGTCCCAGACCCCGAAGATCCCTTCGTAGCAGAAAACATCACCAGCGACTACGAGATCCACGAACCACCACACACAACCACAAGAATCACTCTCCAACAGTAAGTGATCAGACACATCCATGATGAGGCCTTCCCAAGCCCTCAGATACTAAGCGGCCTGCCAGACCACCCAGATGAGTGGCCCATCCCGGACTCGATCTACACCAAATGAAGAATAAAGAAGAAGACAAAAATAATAAACAAATAAATAAAAAAAAATAAAAAAAAAAATAAATAAAACTCCTACAAAAAAAATATAAAACCAAAAAACCATTTGTGGTGGCGTCAGAAGTGTAACTACCCTGATGTTGCTAAGATTAGCCTCCTTCAGCCAACTCCATCGGCTCTAGTGCTTTAGGACACCAACAAGGGCACAAACACTAGCCCCCCCCCCAGCCAATGTACTGACAACCCAACATAACACATATGCAAACTAAGGACACATACACATATGTCAACCCATGGTGGACAGGCCACCAAACTTTCAAACCTCCTCTCTCTCTACACCCGCATCCTCTTCCTGAATTTCATCTCCCCATCCCCCTACCTCCCCCATCCTTTCCATTCCCTATGGACACCAAAGCGAAAAGCCTGCAGGAGGCTGTATGGACGGCCAGTGTTGCTACCACGTGTCGCACTCTTAATTTGTTCTGTTCACTTATTAGATTACATTACTTGCATTTTCCCACTAGTTATCTTACAGCGGAGGCGTCTAGTTTCTGTGTCTGGGCACTAGTTACCTGAGTACGTTACACTATTTGAAAGAATACACACACAGAGGGTACTGGGGTGGGCCTACCTCCAAGTGGCCCTTGTTTACACACACACGACGGAATTATTTTGTGTATAAATTGTTCACTTCATATTAAAATATGTTATCTAATTCTTTTTTATAATAGACACAGGTTTTGCACAGAGAGCTTAGCACTATGGACACTGATTACTTGATGTATCAATAGCGAGGGATGTGATTTATTGACGACTTGGCAACTATCGCCTAAGGCCTCCTGGCACCACGAGGGCAGCCTTGACTACACACGAAGTTCACTTATTTTTCCTTGAACACAAACGGTCGGATGGTAATCACTATGATATATTGCTTAATATGTTGAGACACACTTTAAAAGTTATCTGACTGTGTTTAGTTCCTGTATCACTGAAATGTCCCTAGTTATATATTGTTTTCCGCGGAGCTCGCACCGCGTGGCCCTTCCCCTCTCACACCCAGAACACGACAGTAATATCGGCAGCAGCAGCAGCAGCAGGAGGAAAGACAGCAATATCAGCAGCAGCAGCAGGAGGAAAGACAGCAATATCAGCAGCAGCAGCAGGAGGAGGAAAGACAGCAATATCAGCAGCAGCAGCAGGAGGAGGAAAGACAGCAATATCAGCAGCAGCAGCAGGAGGAGGAAAGACAGCAATATCAGCAGCAGCAGCAGGAGGAGGAAAGACAGCAATATCAGCAGCAGCAGCAGGAGGAGGAAAGACAGCAATATCAGCAGCAGCAGCAGGAGGAGGAAAGACAGCAATATCAGCAGCAGCAGCAGGAGGAGGAAGCACAGCAATATCAGCAGCAGCAGCAGGAGGAGGAAAGACAGCAATATCAGCAGCAGCAGGAGGAAGCACAGCAATATCGGCAGCAGCAGGAGGAGGAAGGACAGCAATATCAGCAGCAGCAGCAGGAGGAGGAAAGACAGCAATATCAGCAGCAGCAGCAGGAGGAGGAAAGACAGCAATATCGGCAGCAGGAGGAAAGACAGCAATATCAGCAGCAGCAGCAGGAGGAAGCACAGCAATATCAGCAGCAGCAGCAGGAGGAAGCACAGCAATATCGGCAGCAGCAGCAGCAGCAGGAGGAAGCACAGCAATATCAGCAGCAGCAGCAGGAGGAAGCACAGCAATATCAGCAGCAGCAGCAGCAGGAGGAAAGACAGCAATATCAGCAGCAGCAGCAGGAGGAGGAAAGACAGCAATATCGGCAGCAGCAGCAGGAGGAAAGACAGCAATATCAGCAGCAGCAGCAGGAGGAAGCACAGCAATATCGGCAGCAGCAGCAGCAGGAGGAGGAGGAAAGACAGCAATATCAGCAGCAGCAGCAGGAGGAAGCACAGCAATATCGGCAGCAGCAGCAGGAGGAGGAAGCACAGCAATATCAGCAGCAGCAGCAGGAGGAGGAAGCACAGCAATATCAGCAGCAGCAGCAGGAGGAGGAAGCACAGCAATATCAGCAGCAGCAGCAGCAGCAGGAGGAAGCACAGCAATATCGGCAGCAGCAGCAGGAGGAGGAAGCACAGCAATATCGGCAGCAGCAGGAGGAGCAGCAGCAGAAGTGTTTTCCGACAATATTCTCCTAAACTCAACCTCACCACCACCATGAAGAGACCAACAGCATGAAGAAGTCTGGTGTGACTGTGACGATCAGTAATCACCCCGCCGGGTGCCTGAACCACGCTCCGAAGGCTCGCTCCCAACTGCTGTATTATCCCTATATTTACAACCCTCACTCCTTCCCAGCCCTCCCTCCCACAGCTGGCTAGTACATATGGCCACCAATAGACAGCTTGCAACCCTTCCAGTGATCATTTTCTGGCCGGGGTTCTAAGCTTGCGCCCTCTGGCTTAGAGGAGGGAAGTCAGGCTATGACCAAGACAGTTCGTCATCAGATAATAACATCTACCTAACCTAACCTAACCTAACCGAACCTAACCTGACTTAACCTAACCTGACCTAACCTAACCTTACCTTACCTAATCAACCTAACCTAACCTAACCTAACGTATCGTAAAATGCCTCTGCCCCCAGTTCCTTACTATAATCCGACGGTACGAGGTAAAAAGTTGAGTCTTGATGAAGAAATTAATTCTCTGTGCAGGTCTCTACACTGGTTCACGTCCCCGTGGTCGCTGATGGAAGATGCGCCAACTATTTCTGTTCCGTCCGGGATTCGAACCCGGTTTCAATCGAATTCTCGATTGTGCGTCGAGAACGAAGCCGACTGTACTACCGAGACCCTTAATGATATAAAAGCCCATATTAATGAAAAACGGTTTACACACGACTCACAACTGCTGACGTTCGAACACTTCCGGAACAAGTGCTTCACTGACGACTTTAGTTCGTACCCCAACGCTGTAAATGCTTCACCCACGTACTACAAATACAAATAATCGCCAACAGGACCTATAAACACCTAATCTCACTTATGCCTAACTATAAACAACTTTAATATTTATAAAATAAACCTATTTTTAATGCACGATGCTTTAAAATTTAGGAATGAGTCTTAGGAGACGGCCGCAGCTTTAACGAGCCTGGCAAGAGGACGTGTCGAGACACCACTCGGTGCACCAATACCGTGACCACTCCGGCATCAATTGTCTAAAAATGGTGCGAGATCTTGGGGCCCGCTGCCACCCATCACCCGGCAACACTCGTGGCATATATTAATAATAATAATTGATTATTATTGGGCTCAGTTATTTCATAAATTCCTTGAACATGCTAGGATCGCACCCAGTTTCATGTGTAACAAGCCAATTGTATAACTGTAAAGTCTAACGACCCCCTCAAAGGACTCGAACCTGGGTGAACAAGATGCAGATAAGAGCGATACGAAACTGCTGTAAGATAGATGACATCTGCCCAGCACAGCTACACACACAATACAGAGCTTTAAATGTTTACTGACTTGAATAAACCTTCACATCTACAAATAAAATCTCTCTCTCTCTTTCTCGAGAGGAAAACCTTTCCCCCGTCCTAAGCCCATGATCAAGCTGACTGTGGTGGTTGGTGGCCTCTTCTTGCCTCAGTTCGTAGCCTTCCTTGCTTGTAGTGTATTACCACGAAGCAGGGTGCCACCATCACTTTGTTGCCATTAAAGGAAAATACTAATTTTAGTAGTAGTAGTAGTAAAGATTATAGCGTTAGCAGTAATAAGTAGTTGGTGCAGATGACAGAAGTGATTAGGACCCACATTGGATAGAAACCTTCCTGGTTGACCAGACGACCAACTGAGAGGCTTGGTTGGTGACCGGGCCGCAGGGCCATTGATCCCCGGAACCTCCACAGGGTAGACCAGGTAGCCAAAAATTTTACCCTACACCTTTTTCAATGATGAATGATGACACAAAGTCTTTCCGTGATAGTGTATCTTATCAACAGGTCGGGGACAGGAGGACAGGCAGAGGAGGACAGGCAGAGGAGGACAGGGAGAGGAGGACAGGGACAGGAGGACAGGGACAGGAGGACAGGGACAGGAGGACAGGGACAGGAGGACAGGGACAGGAGGACAGGCAGAGGAGGACAGGGACAGGAGGACAGGGACAGGAGGACAGGGACAGGAGGACAGGCAGAGGAGGACAGGGAGAGGAGGACAGGGACAGGAGGACAGGGAGAGGAGGACAGGGACAGGAGGACAGGGACAGGAGGACAGGGACAGGAGGACAGGCAGAGGAGGACAGGGACAGGAGGACAGGGACAGGAGGTCAGGGACAGGAGGACAGGGACAGGAGGACAGGGACAGGAGGACAGGGACAGGAGGACAGGCAGAGGAGGACAGGGACAGGAGGACAGGGACAGGAGGACAGGGACAGGAGGACAGGCAGAGGAGGACAGGGACAGGAGGACAGGGACAGGAGGACAGGGACAGGAGGACAGGGGCAGGAGGACAGGCAGAGGACAGGGACAGGAGGACAGGGACAGGAGGACAGGGACAGGACAGGGACAGGAGGACAGGGACAGGACAGGCAGAGGACAGGGACAGGAGGACAGGGACAGGAGGACAGGGACAGGAGGACAGGGACAGGTGGACAGGGACAGGAGGACAGGGACAGGAGGACAGGAACAGGAGGACAGGGACAGGAGGACAGGGACAGGAGGACAGGGAGAGGGCAGGGAGAGGAGGACAGGCAGAGGAGGACAGGGACAGGAGGACAGGCAGAGGAGGACAGGGAGAGGAGGACAGGGACAGGAGGACAGGGAGAGGACAGGGACAGGAGGACAGGGACAGGAGGACAGGCAGAGGAGGACAGGGACAGGAGGACAGGGACAGGAGGACAGGGACAGGAGGACAGGGACAGGAGGACAGGCAGAGGAGGACAGGGACAGGAGGACAGGGACAGGAGGACAGGGACAGGAGGACAGGCAGAGGACAGGGACAGGAGGACAGGGACAGGAGGACAGGGACAGGAGGACAGGGACAGGAGGACAGGGACAGGAGGACAGGGACAGGAGGACAGGGACAGGAGGACAGGGACAGGACAGGGACAGGAGGACAGGGACAGGAGGACAGGGACAGGAGGACAGGCAGAGGAGGACAGGGACAGGAGGACAGGGACAGGAAGACAGGGACAGGAGGACAGGGACAGGAGGACAGGCAGAGGACAGGGACAGGAGGACAGGGACAGGAGGACAGGGACAGGAGGACAGGGACAGGAGGACAGGGACAGGAGGACAGGCAGAGGAGGACAGGGACAGGAGGACAGGCAGAGGAGGACAGGGACAGGAGGACAGGGACAGGAGGACAGGGACAGGAGGACAGGCAGAGGAGGACAGGGACAGGAGGACAGGGACAGGAGGACAGGGACAGGAGGACAGGGACAGGAGGACAGGGACAGGAGGACAGGGACAGGAGGACAGGGAGAGGGCAGGGAGAGACCCTTCTGCTTTTCTCCCCTCACTTCACCTGTTATATATTGAACCTGAAACAGTATCTTGAGGTTATCTTGAGATGATTTCGGGGCTTAGCGTCCCCGCGGCCCGGTCCTAGACCAGGCCTCTTTTGTTACACACCTCCAGGAAGCAGCCCGTAACAGCTGTCTAACACCCAGGTACCTATTTACTACTAGGTTAACAGGAACATCAGGGTGAAAGAAACTCTGCCCATTTGTTTCGGCCTCCACCGGGGATCGAAGCCGGAACCTCAGGACCACGAATCCCGAGCGCTGTCCACTCAGCTGTACAAGAAAAACCTCAATATAACCCGTATGATTTTGTGTTTCCTCCATGTATCTACCTTCTCTCTAATTCCCTCCTTCCTTACCTCTTTCCCTTGCTCTCCCTCATTGTTGCCCTCGCCTCTACGGCCTCGTTAAACTGTCTCCTCACTCTGTCTCAACCACCCTCTTATCTTGAGAACTTATCTCATCCCTTGTGACCTCGTTGGTAAAGACCTCTCACAGTGACCCCTAATCACCCACAAGCCTCCTTGACCTCTCTTGATCCCACTCTTGCAACAGGTCAAAGGTCATACAGTGGAGCTTACGGTCAGAAAGGTCATGCTTGGAGAGTTAATTACCACAAGCTAGAACAGAGAGAGAGAGAGAGAGAGAGAGAGAGAGAGAGAGAGAGAGAGAGAGAGAGAGAGAGAGAGAGAGAGAGTGTGTAGCGCCCAAGAAGCACAATACTGCCGCCAGTGTACCACAGGGTGGTGTTCTTGGTCCCTGGCTGTGGAATGTTAACTTCAGTGCCCTTCACCGCCCCTCACTCTTGAAGCCACAGTGCTGAAGACAACACTATCCTTCACAAACACTAGTGAGGAAATGCTGACTACCACAAGGGTCATGCATTACCCCTTGCAGCCACTTCGTCCCAGGGAAGACTGTAGCGAGTAGATTATCCCAATAATATACTCGCTCCAAATGCTTTGTTAATATTCCTGTCAACCTTTGGAGATGAATGAGGTGAGGCGTTGCCCGGGCATATAAGCAGCAATAGCAAACATTAACCAGAGTCAACTTTCAAGTGTGGTCTAGAGCAGACACTTGCGAGATACTGTACCAACGCTCAGTGCGCTCAACTCACACCAACGTATCACCTGTGTACTTCTGTATATTCGACCAAATATATATATAGTATCTTAGTGTCTGTGTTTATTTGTCACCATACTTTACGTAACAATAGAACCGTTACATTGGTGACCCAGTGAGTGAAAAAGAACACCTAGTCACAAACTAGATCTTCGTCATGGATTTATCTACCAGGTTTCCAGCATACAACGCAGATGATTCAGAATTTTGGTTCATGCAGATGGAGGCTATTTTCGACCTTCACGAAGTTTCGACTATACCCAGCCACGATGGACTACAACATGGACTCTCACTGGACCTCTAGTGCTACTGTTTGCTGTGATGGAACACTGCCAACACCCTCGCCACAGCTATGATTTTCATCGCGTCCATCTCTGCATTTTCATCTACTACGGCTTGCTGCTCCACGATCGTTACTCACTCATCTGACAGCCTCATCAATGATTACATCATGTTGGATCTACAGCTTGTCCTGCCGACTCTCCGTCGCTGCCAGGGCACTGCTTGTCCTACGCCCACGACAGCTGCTCTGTCATCAGATTCATCTACACGTTCACTACATTTTGATACTCTGCCGACTCAAGCACTTTGCGCAGTACAGGACTTACAGCTTGCGTTTCCGAGTCTTCGTCGCCTCCAGGACAATTCAGCTCTAGCAGTGATTACCTCGTTGTCCTAACTACGTGCCTACATTACCTCCTAATGTCCTGGTGCCCGAGCCCATCCGCCCCGGATCTAAATGCTCCACCAGCGACCCAAGGACGCAACAATTATGCACATTCTTCTCTCCTGCTACACCGAGCTTGTCCACACACTGCCTACATCTTTTGGTACCAGACTACAATTTCCACAGTCAACAATGTAGTACTCGGCGTGTACAGTCCTAATCAACCCAAGACGCTACAGCTTCGACACAGAGCAGACAGCAGACTACGACCGCATCGAGCCGCCACGCTCTCGCTCCCCGAGTTTAGACACTCACAAATCTCAATCGAGCCGCCACGCTCTCCCACATAGAGCTCCACGACTCCGGCCTCACTCAGCTCCAGGCTTCGTCTCAACGTCTGCGACACTGCTAAATCCAGAGACACATCCGCCGACTACGCAGTTCACTTTTCGACCCCAATTACCAGCCGCACCACAACCCTCCTACGACGACGGACGATCCTGTGCGACCTCCCACCCTACGACCCCAGTTAGATGACATCGGCGAAGAGGAGGAAGTTAACTTTGATGGTTATGTAACGCGAGCAGGGCGTACAATTCACCGACCAGCTAAGTTCCTTGATCAAGTATTTTTCCTTTCATCCCCTGGGAGGGGGAGTTCTGTAGCGAGTAGATTATCCCAATAATATACTCGCTCCAAATGCTTTGTTAATATTCCTGTCAACCTTTGGAGATGAATGAGGTGAGGCGTTGCCCGGGCATATAAGCAGCAATAGCAAACATTAACCAGAGTCAACTTTCAAGTGTGGTCTAGAGCAGACACTTGCGAGATACTGTACCAACGCTCAGTGCGCTCAACTCACACCAACGTATCACCTGTGTACTTCTGTATATTCGACCAAATATATATATAGTATCTTAGTGTCTGTGTTTATTTGTCACCATACTTTACGTAACAATAGAACCGTTACAAGACGATAGCAAGTTACACTGATGATAATTATAACTAGCATGAAGGATATCGCACCAGGGACAGGCACACAGATCTAATGGTCCGGGAGAGAGCTCACATTATGGGGGGTGAGTGTCGACTTTCCCAGCGAGCATACAGAGCCACGTGCTGAAACAAGCAAGGAAGGCAGCCAAGACACCTACGGTCTTAGGGGTCCGTCTCAACAGCAGCGGTTGCAAAACATTCCATGAAGCGCAAGTTCACTCCGATCTTGACTATACATCACTTTCCTAAACAGCCTCTGACCTCTTTCCTCTGTTTGCGGGGGGGGGGGGGTCTTGGCGGTGGGGCTTGGGGGGTCTAGGGAGGGGGGCTTGGGGGGGGGGGGGGTCTTGGGGGGTCTTGGGGGAAGGGGGGGTCTGGACCTAACGTGGTCATAAACATTATTAATTTGTATATAAATGTACGCAATTATTCCATTGACCTCACAAAACATCTCTTTAATATTCATGGGTGCACGTTCACAATCATGCTTTCGGCACTATATACGTTCAGAGCCTCACCATCACTACACATTCACAGTCCGACCTACATCTGCCCAAGTTCACTATCTCATCTTACGCACAACACGTTCACAACCTGACCGTCATGAAGACACGTTCACAACCCCAACAAGGT